>NW_017387264.1:0-74767 GCF_001651985.1 Fonsecaea erecta | reverse complement strand
GCCCTCAACAGTGCGAGAAGTCGATGTCTCAAGGACAGCTTTATACAATCCAGATACGTGTTCAACCCTCTGACTCTTCGTCTAACGATCCCACCCCAAGGCTCTCTGACACCACCCGTCCATCAATCAATTTATCTATCATGCAGCACACGAGCCCGAGTCCACGCGCGGAAGGTCAGGAGAGGAACGGAAAGCAGGAAAGAAAGAAGCATGTTGAGACTCTCTATGCCATGCCGTGCATGGGACGTACGTGCGAGGGCCAGATGAGATGGAGATAGATGGAGATAGTGCCGCGAGAACAAAAGATCGATCTCGTGGCCATGAGATCGTCCTCTGGATCTTCCCCGAAGAACATTGCTGCCTTGCTTGCTGGCCTCCTTGTATGGCTCCCATCCGCCGTTTGGTTTTAGACCTGGAGACAATCTGCCTGTTATCTGCGGAGATGGAAACGGCGAGGACATCTCCACCATGGCATGCTTTGCTGGAGCAGGCATGGTCTCGGGTTCCGTCACCGCCGTCTGCTTTGAGTATGTGTTTTCGTGTCCGGGAACCTTTTGAGATTACCCAAATTCCGACCTTTTTACCAGTCCCGGTCGAACTCATCGAGAATGCCACGCAAAAACCGGTCCTCATGGCCTCTCAAGCTGATCACAACTCGGCACCTCCAACGCCAGCCGGCCGCAAGACTCATCAAGCTGCTCGAGGACACCTCGTCTGACGCATCTTCTGGTCTCGATAGCCCTTGTTCGCCGTGTCGTCTTCGCCTCCCCGCAAGGCCTGTCCGAGACGGTCGGTAGTAGCCCGTCGTTGGGCTCGCGCCGGGCCATGGGGCGCGGTGGTGGGAGTGAGAGCGGCTGTGGAGTTTCTAGTTGCTCTTGCCTTAGAGATGGACACGACGTCGTGGGGCCGGGCCGGAGACGCCGAGAGGGATCCAGAAAATCGCCAGGCGTTGCGGCGAGACCACCGGATGAGCATTCGAGACAGAAAGGAAACGGTGCTCACTATGTAAAATAGACTGTGAGGTGTGAGCCCATTGGGACTCCTCAGGGCGCCAGCGAAGAGAGTAGAATCGTGCCAAGGGTTCAATGAGCCTGAAGGTCGTCCTCGGGGTGGTCTTGGTGCTGATCCTGGAGGTGGCCATCGGAGTGGTCTTGAAGGTGATCCTGCATCCTTAAGATACCCCGATTGCCTGGGCCCGAAGAGGAAGCCCTGGCACAATACGACGTCGACGACGTGCTCTACTCCAACGAAGTCAATACCAGAGGCTCAAGGGTGATTAATGGACGATGGTGAGGCTCTCTGCATTCTCGGCGTACACAACCGGGAATGATTGTACACATTTGACCTGGAAAGCCCATATGAACCTCGATTGCCACACAATTAAAAGCGCGCTCGAACGGCAAGCATGCGGAGGCTGGACCATCGAAACACCCGCGTGGCCATCTTGTTTCCCTGGAGGATGCGAGGACCAATTTGACGCCTTCAAATAAAAAACGAACGTGGTCTGCCTATGGAGTCCCCTATATCCTATAGGAGACTGTACCTGTGCGCCGACACTGTGCCCCAAAATGCATACTCGGTTATCCTGTAAGGCGGCCCTGGAAAGGTATACTGATGGGAACAAGAGCCCTAGATCAAGGCCCGACAAGCCCACGATGGTCCCCGCGATACGAATACGTTTGTCCCATCTTGAAAGGCTGGTTTATGGTTGCGGGACAGGGCAGACAGCGTCTGTGGCAAATGTGACATGTTAGGTCTGCTCGAACACTCTAGCGAGCACTCCAGACAACGGTTTCGACAACGTAACATTGCAACATGGAACCAGTCAGAGATATCACAGAGTCTCATGGGCGAGGAGGGTTCCCGAAGCCGAGGGAGCAGTGCCTCAGAGGCAGTAGAAGTTGATGCAGATCAGCCGGAATCAGAGTGTGTATTTCAGAGCCTTATCCTTGCCGGTCTGCGTCTCGACGTGCTTGAATATCTGTCTCAGCTCCTCCTCACTGACGCACCGCATATCTCGCACCTGTTTCTCAGGTCCAGTCACAAGGACAGTCTGCCAGAGCCAGCAATATTTTCATACCCCGCGACCGTGACTCTGCCTGGGGAGGCAACGGACAAAGAACTCTGGAGACCGTTTATGTTGTTCATAACACTGCCACGCATCGACTTCTGGTTGTCTACATAAGAGCCTGCATCGTCTAGGGAGATGTGGGACAGGGACAGAGTGTTGAAGATATAAAAACTCAACAAGGCTTAAATCAAGGAGAGATATTGGATCGATCATGCATACATGCATGTATGTAGCATAACCATGCAAAGGGACAAAATTCACTTACTCTGGTGCGAGAGGAGGAGCGTACATAGAATGACATGACATGATATGGCCATCCAAGAGCCTCAGATTGTAGTGCAATATCTGCTCGTCGTGGGCCAGTCTCTGCAAGCGACACAGAAGTTTGTCCGTGCCTGGAGTGTCCACGGTTAGCCGTCGCGCGCGTCATGTGTATAACTCGGAGCTTGGTGCCCACGGACCTAATAACAAAAGCAATAAGAAAGCTACGAGATTCCACCGTTCTTCCAAGTAAAAAGCTGGCGCGAGAGAGAGGGGAAACGAGGGACTATTCCGGGCGAACGTCCTGAGGCGTAGTATAGAAAATCCGCAATGGGCTAATTGACGTCGTATGATGTGTATTTGCCGTCTCCATCTTGGAAGTCCACCGCAAGCGAAGTTGGCAGCTTGCTCCTGCTTGGAGGAACAAGGCGAGGAGTGTCAGTAAGAAGAACATAGCAGCGGCATGGTTGATCCAGCACAGAAGCGTAGGAAGGCCGGGCTTGTGGCGGAAACGGCAGCGCCGCCTCCCAGAAATGGAGCTCATCAGCGAATCTGAGCGTCGTCGAAACCCGCTCGGTCGCCTGAGAGAGTCTGTTCGCTCAGTTCCCAATTGCTTCTTTACTTCCTCGTCAACGGGACCTGCGCACATGTTGTGCGAGATAGACTGTTCTGAAGCGAGCTGTGCCTCGAGAGAATGGGAACCGAAAGCGTAGAGGGCGATGAGCGATTTAGCTGCGAGAGGGTTTGGTCGGATCTCTTCCAGGCATAGTTTGAACGTCTGCTCCAACCGTTTTGCCTGGACGTCGATTGCTGCCGCAGAGGCAGCTAATTTGCGCCCCTTGCAGGATGCGAGCTCATTCCTCTCTTCAAGGGCGCTGGGACAACAATGGTGATGCCATCTGGATCGTTCGAGAGCTTCTCCTGTATCGCCTTCAAGAGCGCACGTCCCCGTCCGCTCAACATCGATGTATAGAGCAAAGCAGAGCAAAGCAAAAGCAGATGAAATCGGACTCCTCCGCAACGCACCCACGCGCTTGGTGGGCGTGTGCATCATGGCCTCCTGCATCTCGGGCGGGATGGCTGCCTAGGGGATCACGTCCTCCGTCGCAGCTGAGACGACGGTGCCCTTTTCTTCGAGATGTGCTGGCGGTGGCTATACTGGCCAGGGTCAAGGAGATTGAAGCCATAGCTTGTCCTAAAGCAGGAGAGGCGTTGGTGAAAGGATAATTTGTTCAGGCGCTGATATGTCTCTGGAGTTTTGTGGAGTCGGGCGCGAGACATCGCGCGGCAGATTCAACCAAGCCAGAATGTCTTCCATCCCCCGGGAGGTCGGAGCAGAGCACTCTTCACAAATCCCCAGGCCATGTCAAAAGCCTTTCCACCGTAGAAATCTGAGGGCGAGATAGTCTTTCTCAGGATGTACAGTCTCCACTCGAACTCGACGTCGTCAAGCTGCTCGGGGTCAGTGACTTCAGGCTTGCTGCCAGTGTCATGCGCGGACGCCAGGACAACGAATAATTGCAGATGATGGGCTCCTGCCACAGGGCGGCGGGACCGAGTACAGTCGAGTCTTGCGGGCTCAATGTAACTGTGCAAACACAACGACCTTTGCTCGCTCACTACTTCTCGGCGCTCAATGTTCTCTCGCTGCTCTCTCATCGCAAGACACCTCTTCAAGAAGTCGACATCAAACTCATTCCATCTCCGCCAAACGCTTCAAAAGGTCCGCCTAGCGGAAGAGTTTGCAAAGGCTGTGCATGTGCTGAGTACTCATACTCGGTCGAGGATCCGAGGTCATTTGTGTCGTCCCAGAGGAGTCCTGGAACACGAGATGTGCTGCAATTGGAGTCTGTGAATTCAACTTGGTCGTTCCGATGGTCATCCTCACCGAGAGTGTTGCCAGTTGGCGAAACGGCCTCCCCCAAGAGTCCACGACTCGGTGCCATGAGTATGTTAGAGGAACTGTTGGCGCAGTAAATATGGCATGGATACAAATGGGAGAGACCAGTAGCCCTTGGCCCCATCTCAGGTCTTGTACACAAGTCCAAAAGGATGCAGAGCCAAAAGTCTGAATTCTAAGGCCTAAGGATCATTGCTGGATTGAGATTTGAGGTTGTGTCGAGGCTGCCCTTCCATGAACCGTGGGCAACAACTTCGGAGAAAAATTTCAAGTTCATCAGAGCAAGTCGGCGCTTTTTCTGAGACTGTAACGGCGTCCTCCAGTGCATACACCCACGCTGCGACATAGCGTATCCTGTCCTTGATATAGCATTCTGAGCGGCGGCTCAACGAATCGCTGCCATTCGGCGCCGGATGAGGCTGGACAGCTCTAGAAACCGAGCGACCTTTTATGCCTCACAGCTCGTAAAGCTTGTTGAGCTCGCTTCGAGGTGTGGAGGTGTGGAAGGGACGGCGAGGACACACAGTCTGTCCCCAAAAGCGATAGTTCCCACGTCGCTCTGGCTTCCCTCCGGCTATTCTCCTCGGCCGTCTTCTGTCCCATCGTCCCCTTTGCCATCTGACCACCCACGAACCCCTTCAACATGGTCCAGTGGTGAGTGTACCGGGCACCGGTGAAACTTTTGATACAAAGCGAGTTTTCCAGCATGGGTGTGGATTTTGCTCATCCAAAGACTTTCTGCCTGCATTTCGTGTCATCACGTCTCTCTGTTGTCGCTATACGTGTATAAGAGGACGGTAGACGACCCCAGTTGGATTGTTGGCTAACGGCCCCCTAGCACGGAGCCCATTTCGGCGGGGACGATGGCCCCTAATAATCGGGGAATATCGCTCCCTCCGCGCCTAGCGTCCGTTAATCCTCCCCGTGCCAATGCCCTACAATTGATGAATTCGCTCATGCGCGACGCGATCACAAACGACAACGAAACTGAAATCGCTCTCCTTGTGAATGTGGTGATAATCGGGCACTTCTGCGCAGATAGTTGCTCATTTGGAACCTCAACCCGCAGCCGCAGGTCGGAGGATCTCGTGTTTCTAGCCGGCGGATGACGACTCTAAGTCACTGCTGAGAGCAGCGTCACCGATATAGAGTAGAGTCACAAAGTCGAGGCTGAGTGAAGAAAAGACAAGAGGAGGAGGAAGGTAGCCCAGCTCCGCAGACAGAAAACAAATTGGTCATTCCGTCTTCTCAATAGGTCGCGAAATGCGAGCTCCAAGTGGTCGACAGCTGGCTCTCGCATCAGCATCTGTCCTCATGCCAAAAGCGAGCTCCTTACCCTGTGATGAGGACGGCTCGTTGTCGATAGATACACCAGAGATCTTGCTTCGAAGGGTCAGCGGTGAACGGAGCCCGCGTCTTGACAAAGTCGACGTTCCCACGCGTCGAAATTTCGGAGCGGCTGTTGGTCGCCGCTGAACTGCTGTGACATGCCTGCCTGCTCGGGGTTTCGCACCAGGACTTTGCGTTCCGGACGGACTGAGCAGGGTGAAGCTCGCGAGTTGAATCAACTCGCTGCTTATCAGAACGGACCTCGCCCACATCGTGATTAACCGAGTCCTCGAGAATCGCAATCGTCTCTGATGTATCAGCAGGAACCTTCCATGCGACGCATCCTGATTTGGACATGCCTGGGAGGCTGGATTAATACCAAGACCACCTCCCATTTTGAAGATCCGTCACAAAGCTCGACATTTGCCCGCATACTGCTTTGCGTACAGATGCAGGCTATTTCGATCCCGGTAAACGCTGGGCGTGTTCCGGTTCAATTCGGACACCAGATGAGTTCAAGACGAAAGCAAGCTCCGTGTAGGCGCCATTGTGTGGTCACCAGGCATGGGGAAATTGACAAAGTCAGCCAGAAAGTTGCACTCCGACAGTGAAAATCGACTGGGAGAGAGACCCAAGAAAAAGCTGCTCCGACGTCGTCTCGCCGGGGAGGCTAAACTGGACATACCTGAACACCCCTCTCATCTCTAGCATGCAACAGACGGCATATTCTTCATCCTGATATCATCTTGCAAGGCGAAATAGACGATTCTGGTGCGTGTCTAAATCTACTCAAGCGGAGCAGGGTTATCCCGTTAGCCTTGTATCAACAGTCAAACATTACCTGTCGGCTTCTTCCTCGACAGTGGTCACGCTGTCGAAGCCGGACAGCCGACAAATTGGAGTTGAGGTCAGGACTTGTGAGACGAGTGTCGACTTCCCGTCTTTGATACATCCAAACGGTCAACAAGATTCGGGCCTTTTCCACGATCGATAAGAAAGACCCCAGTCTCTTGATCGGTGACTTCTTCCATCATGACCCACACCAGTCCACGAGTCGACCGGTTCATACTGTCGACCACGCCTTTCGCCTTCTACGTTGTCCACCTGGGAATCAAGATCGGGTACCAGTTCACCGTCCCATGTTTGCCCTCATCGGCCGGATGCTTTTCGTCATGGGTCCAATCGGGATGTGAGCCCAGCTCCAGTCTCACCTCATCACGCTGGAACAGTCGCCCACAAACCAAGCCCAGCGCCAGTCCTTGAATACTTGCAAAAGTGGTATTGGACATGAACCCGCTGCTTATACACAACTGAATCTGCAGATCTGGGACCATGGTAGAGACTCGTTGGGCCACATATTGGCCGACTTCCAATGCCGAGAGACATTTGGTGCAATTTGTTGCGTTTGTTGCAAGGATGGAGTTGACTTTGCTTATCGCATTGGCCACAATTGCACTCCCGTAGGTGACCGAGAAGAGGGGAGTTGGATAGAAGACGGGATCTTCACTTCAACATAGTTTATAGGTGAAAGGCGGTTCCAGCAAGTTAATAGTCTCATCTATTTTGACCTCGTGGTCTGTTTACCGGTAAATTATATCATAGTGGCCCCGTTAATCAGGCTGAAAGGAAACATCCGAATGGTTGCCACCGTGATGACTGTTCTTTGTCGTCCAGGTGCGGCGGTCGGGTGCCATGTAGTCTGTACCATGCAAAGTGCGTTGCTTCAAGCCCTGACAATTGTAATGGAGCCACCTCTTTACTTCGTAGTTGTCGTCCAGGAAAACCCGCAAACAAGCATTGACTATGGCGATGATGATCCTACGGTCGACGGGATTGTATGCAGCAGCAGTCTCTCACAAGATTGGTGCAAGGAGGTGAGGAGATGGCTGGAGAGTGGAAATGGATATCTCTATTTGAGGCTCGTGGTCATTCACACGTTTTCCAGCCAGAAACTCCAAACAAGGATGATATTATCATCCATTTGCAGCTGCCAGGGCCTTCCTCCTTCTCGGATCCGATGCGGCTGCGGCGTCTGAGGCGGCAGTCATGGTGTTCCCGTCACGCAGATCAGCGACGGCCAGTAAGTTCACCAATGCTTGTCCACCACGCCTGATCCTACCTGCAGTCCTTACTAACCATTCGTAGGGGGCACACGGCGAGGCAGCCGGATCACCAAGGTTGGTTCGGTGGGGAGCAGGGAGGCAGGGAGGGGACAATGTTTGTCGATGGTCCGATCGTCTGCGTGCTTGATCAACGACACTGAATTCACCTTGATCGAGGAGCATGTAGCGCAAGACGACTTTCAGCAGCTGCTTCCTTTAGGTGGCCATGGGGGTGATCATACATATGGTCCTGAGCGCCGTCCTGGGGATTGTCTGCTGGGAACCAGGAACGTCACCACACCGTCCACAAAGTGTAGTATGAGTATTGTAGCCAAACAGGTAGGTTCTGCAGGTAATCAGAGAGAACTGTGCTCGCCTGATCGCGGACAATAACTGCCCTGCCCACTGGGTCTTACCACCCCGACTTTGACCACGAGTCTGACCCGAGTCTGTGATGGCGCAAATCCACCTTTTCTGCCCAACGCCGGTAAGGCCATCAAGGGTGAGGATTGCCTCGAGGAGAGAGCTTTGAGGAGAGAAGATCATCTCTAGGGCCACCTGTAGAGTAGCCTTTAGAGCCATCTCAAGGATATAGGATCACCTCCGAAGCCGTCGGGTCACCTCCAGAGGCGCCTCGACAGGGTCTGTGTTGCCACGATTCTACCTTTTCTTGTCCAACGCTAGCAGGCCTCCAAGGGCCAAAGGAGAGGGAGGAGGTAGAGATTGATCGGAGGAATCGAGAAGGTATCCGACTGACCAGACGCGATTTCAGAGTCCTGCAATCCATCAGTTTCACAGTTCCACATCTTGGAATAGAGGCTATTCACAGATAATTTGAACATCACAGAACGATGGCATTGAGGCCGTTTGACGAACAGGTTGATGGCGTTGAGGTGAACTTGTTGGAAGTCCAGTTCTTGGGCGGCGGCATGGGAAGCGTCATTGTCAGTGCGCGGAGGAATCAGGACCCGAATAATCCCCCGAAAATCCCCTAAAAACCCCAAAGTCACGTCATCTGTCTTTATCACAAGCGTGTCTTTCCGTTCACGTTTGCCGGTAAAACCATCTCAGCTCGCGCTTCGCTAGATTATGCTTTGCGGCACCAAGATGAGAAAAGTCTACCAGCGTCTTTCCCTTGTTTCTGATCTTCCTTTCCTATCGTCATCTCGTTCGTGGCAATCGGCGTCTATGTTATCCCGACTGCAGGCAGGTCCCCGAACTGGATCCTGCGGTACGACTCGGGCACAATGGCGTTGGAGACCTTCATCAAAGCCACCTCGTCTAGCTGTGTTCGGTCTCGCCCTTGACCTGGATGTCCTTCGCCATACACTGGCACTGACATTGGTACTGGCTCGGGTGGCACTGGTTCTGGTACTGGTATTTTCACGGGCCTTGAGATCGGCACGGACCCTCGCTCTGGCACGGGCATGGGCCCTGGTTCTGGTTCTGACTCTGGCTCTGGCTCTAGATTTGGCGCGGGCCCTGGCACGGACCCTCATTCTGGTATTGGTATTTGCACAGGCCTTTGTATTTGCATGGGCGCTCGCTCTGGCACTGGTATTGGTATTGGCACGGACCATCACCCTGGCACGGACACGGGCTCTGGTTCTGGCTCTAGCTCTGGCAGGGACCTTTGGTCTGGCCCTGGCACTGGTATTAGCACTAGCATTGGTATTGGCACGGGCCCTGATTTTGGCACGGACCATCACTCTGGCATGGACACGGGCCCTTGGTCTGGCCGTCGCTCTGGTATTTGGTGTTCACACGGACCCTCGCTCTGGCCCTGGCACCCGCATCAGCACGGGCACGGACCCTGGCTCTGGTACAGCAAGCCACCGTCAGCGACGGGGTGGCTTTGGTGAAGGTCTACGACTCCATTGTGTCCGAGTCGTACAGCAGGATCAAGTTCCGGGACTTGCGTGCTGTCGAGAGCCAGGAGGGAATGCTGCTCTCGTAGATGGTGTGGTGGAATCACAGCAACGACGTCCCGGTGACTACTGCGATGTCGTGGTGGAAGCTGTCCAAACACACCGACGGGCAGCAGTGCATATACGTGATCGAGAGCATTCATGGCCGGGAAGATGGGGCGGAGGCAATGGCGCACCTCATCTCGCAGCTGATGATGTCCAGAAGGCATTCAGCTTCTTCCGATCGCGTATTCTCTGTTCCATGTTTCCAAATACTCTTCTCCCCAGCCGGGTCTGCTCAGACGTGTCCCATTCTTGTTCGTCCCGTCTTCCCTTCCACCAGGTGAGTGAATCAGTGGAAGCCTCCCAGAGCCGCCGCCTTCAGAAGGGAGAGGTAAATGCCTTTTTTCTTGGAGGGCCTTGCTTTGGCTGTGGCCGCTGTACTGTACCTTTGCTGCAGGAGACGCATTCGACACCATAACAGGCCCAAGCAGGGCGACAATGTCGTAGTCGAGTCCACCAAGTTGGCGGCCAACCTCCTCGCATTCAGGCCAGCCGATCACCCCGAAAAGCTCAACGAAGCCCCGGTCGCGGCATTATGGCCCAAAGAACCTGTCCCCATGGTCGCTGACACCAAAGACCAGATGTTCATGTCAATTTACGACGGTATCCTACTGCTGTGGCGCTGGTGCTCATTGCCAAAATCGGGCTGGTCACTGGGGCGTAGAAACTCGACCGCCAGCACTGTGGTGACGAGATCGACCTGGTCAGCAAGCTGACCACTTTCTTGATTGAATACAACGGCCATGACGACGGCCTTCACCATCGTCTTCGTTACCATCATATCGACCCTGGTGCAGCGGTACCCGCTGTGGAACGCGCAGACGGGAACGTTCGTCTCGGACCTCGAGCAGCTCCAAAGCAGCATAAGTCTCCCCTCGGGATCCTAGACCGTCAGGAGGAGGTCGGGTGTGGTGAGACCAAGCGTGGCCACGATACGGCGGTACCCCCATGTGCCTGACTCCACGGCTTTTCGTGCAATCAGGTCGGCGTGTACCTTGATCGCTGAGAATTCTTCCGAATGGCAAAGACCATCGAGACTGGTGGCGATGGTTTGACTTGACACTAGGGCGGATTCGCGATATGGCGAAAAGGTAAAAGCCGACCAAGAAAGTCATCGTTGCAGGGAGGTGGACGAAGCTGTACACCCGGTTGATCAACCGCATCGTGTTGGGGGCATTGGAGGAAGCATTGCAGAATGGGCAGCTCCCAACGCCGGTCTGCCTTCTCACTCCTCACCGTCCCCCAAAGTGAAAAAGAGTCTGCATGACGAGGAAATGGTCGAGACCTCGATAGACGGGCCGAAGAACACAAGCTCTGTGCGCACCAAAGAGGTATAACGGTGAGCGTAGGGCAGGCACTTTGATACGCCTCAGATGTAGTCAGAAGTGGTGATCAACGAAGGTAGCCATCGACAAACTGAACACTGACTCTCTCTTCCTTTCCCAGATTCTATCTTCAAGTGCCTCTTCATCTCGTTTCCATTTCCCGAGACAAATCCCTTCAAATCCACAGAATCTCCCCTTTGCATCGACACCGCCTTCCATGGTCGTCCAATTCAAAAGTACGGCATGGTTCCATCCCAAGCGTCGATCGGATATGGAAAGCTCACTGTGTAGCCATTGGGGGTGAACTTGCCGATCCAGCTGTGGATCATGACCACGCCTCTCCAGCCGCCTCTTCCAACTTTCCCTCCCAAGATTCGGCCAATGCATCCCTGTTTCTCCTCTAGAGGTAATTTCAGTCCGACGCCCAGCCCGACGTTAATGAGAAGCATCAAGCCCAAGCTGTTGACAAAACTCGGGTGAAGGTTCGGGTGGCGGAATTGTCGTCCCTTGTGCATTCATTCCGAGAAACACGCCACGGTTGCGATGACCGTGCCCACAATCTGTTGACAGCCATGCCAGCGACTCTTCATAATACCCAAAACCATGCCGTAAGGAAAGATCAGACCGAAGCAGACGATCATAAGCAGGATATGACGCCGTAGTCGAGCGTCGAAGGCATCGGGCGAGACGGCTTCTGCCTTGGGGGTTTTATCCGTGTGGCCGCCATGGGCAGAGACGGGGGCTAGCGATGAAGAGGAGAGGGACAGGTAGAGAAGAAGGGTTGATTGTAAACTCCGTCGCAAGGGGCTGCAAATGTCATCGGCGCCTGGATTACGCCTGGATGCTTGAGCCGTCGTCCTCGGATTCGTGGGAGGCGTTACCCATCGCGAATTGCTGCAGCCTGATAGTATTTCCATCTTTTTCCTCGAGTCCGGCTGTAAGTGCCAGGTTCCCCCAAAGGCTGATGGTTGTTCGACTCCGTCCTTGACGGCTCCGGTTGCCTTTGCTTGTTCGTCACCGACGCATTTGAGGCGTCCGCCGAGTCTCGGCCACGGAGCTGCTCGTCACAGCACCGTCCGCCATCTCAGAGTCCCATCCAGGATTAACCCTGTTTTTTTGGCCTTTTTTTGTTGATTGTGAGAATTATTTCCCGTGATATTGCTCCTTCTGATCTTGGGAAGGTATCGCCGATTAGTAGACATGGTTCCTCACTTGGTTGACCCGCCTGGACCAGGACCTGGACCTAGGAAAGAGGAGATAATCCCCTTGGTGTCTGATGCTCATCCACTCTTTGAAAACCCCTGCAGACCTTCAGACATCGATTGGTACATGAAGAGTCGGTTGCATTTGATCAGAAAAGATTTGTTTGCGGTAAGAGGCCTTCATTCGTTGTTGTGTTCCTTCCATCCATGGAAATGCTGTAAATAGAGACACACGTACAACTCTCCCTGCACACTTGAAACTCACACTCGCCAAACTGAACGACTCCCCCCGTACACCCACTCACCCAACCCCCAAGTGCTATCTTCCGTCTCATCCATCCTTTCTCCTTTTCGCACGAGTCTGCAGTGTCCTTTGTGCGTGTATGGGCTGGCAGTCGAGGCAGATGGATGTCGAAGTGTTGTCTCATTGACCCAGTGCCGGATTCTGCTGTTACCCCTTCCCTTGCTCGCAACAACGCCGTACCACCCGCACGATAGATCGAAGCCCTTCTTCTTTGCATGCTCTTGCCTATCTTCGTCACGAGTAGCCATGATGTGGTCGATATATACGTATGTCTGTCGATGAGAGATGGATGTGGATAGGAAGATACCGTCTCTGTTGAGTACCGCAATCGTCCCTGGTTTTCAAGACATGTCGGATGCACAGAACAGTTGAGCATCTCGGTCCCTGCAACCAGAGCTAGAGACCGCTGCGGCTTTGCAATCGTCAAAACCAATCAAGTCTTCGGCATCTTCGCTCTCTTTGACAGCGTCGACGTCTAAGTTGTCTATGGAGAGCGGCAGTCCGGGTAGCAAGTGAACAGTAGAAGTGGTGTGGGAGAAGATTCTGTGTTGCCTCGGGACGTTTGGTGCCTCGTCTGAGTCATTAAACATGTCTCTGCATGTATATCATTACCGCTACCGCTACCAATGTCTCGAACCAAATACTCCGGGGTCGTCTGGTTCGAGGACGGCGGCTGTTGCTGGTATCTCACTTTCAAACCCATGAGCGAGGTCATCCGGAGGCGTTCGTCAGAAGCGTTAGAGACTCTATGAGAGTATGGAAGTAGAGTGATTCTCGAATGAATCCAATGCAGGACTGCGAGCGAGAATTGTGGCTCGAGGATATCGATGACCTGAGTGGTGTTGAGCAAGAAGACAGTGATGAAGAGTTGACCTCAGCTGTATACCCCCTTCACGACGGTCTCGTGGTGGGAGAGCATTGGCCGAGTGACTTTCTATTTGACTGCATCTGGAGGACTGTGCCGCCATATCCAATTCTTTCGTATGCGCGAGCTTGGACGCGGGAATTTCACTAGCAAGACGGCCATACCAGGACAAAAGACTCGGGCTCGGGATCATCGAGGCGCTGGACGCGGTGGCTGACAGAGTCGGCTGCTATGAGAGTATTCTGGACTGCAGCGAAACGCAGAAGAACTGCACTCCACCCAGAAAAGATTCGAGGTGCAGTTTGTGCAGTTTACATCGCACCAGCCTTCATCAGCCGCCGAAGCTGGGTTGCCACCTCAACGCATACACTTCGTTGAGCCGGGTAACGCTTCAGCAAAAGTTTATCTGTTGCTAAACGATTTCCGCCTTTTTCACGTCTTCTTACTACTGCTACTGTCACGATAGCTCAATTGTCAAAACCTGAGCCATGACCACGTCAACGGCAAGAACATCTTGGCGGGCAACGTGTTGGAAACCCTGCGATCTCTCGGCTTCCTTACAGAGTCTGTCATCCTCTGCAGACTTCTTGAGATGTCGATCCACGGTTCACCTCTCACCCAGAACCGCCGGTACCACACATTCTCCAGTCAGCACGTATCGGTACTGGCAAGACCTTGGCTTTACGCATGCATCGCCACGATACTCTGAATCTATTTTCAGCTAGTATTCCGCCATCGTGCATGCGCCGATGCGCCCGTCATACAGCGCGATCGACGTTGCTCCTACCAACTCGTGGCTCCAGCGTTGGAAAGCCTCTCCCACAAATGAACGGTGTCGGCACCTCACATTCGCTCAAACAAGCAAGACAAGCACTTGGGGGTATACGATGGTGAAGAGATATGGAAGCTCTGCATGCGTTACAGCAAAATGCGAGCTGGAAGAAGAGTGAAACCTGCCATCTCGGCATCATGCAGCCTGTGTTGGTCGACGACAGCATCGGCGTGCTTGAAAGGGGAGGTGTAGGCTGCGAGCTTGACTCTACCGTCCCCAGGCTCTTTCTCGGTCCGATGAGCTGGCTTGCCATTGATGATAATACATACTGCTCGCACCAGATGTATGCACCGCAGCCAATATGTCTGCAGTTCGATCCTCACTCCTGCCGAATCGAGATGTACCAGGATAGGACAGGGCTGCCCAGGACGCATGCTCCCCTTTGCTCAAAAGAGACTTGTTGGTCGAGGTCAGGAACATCACCACGACCATCAAAATCAGCACTGCTGTCGGGAGCACAATGACGGGCGTCCGAGGAAGGCTAGTGGTATCTATGATGTGGACAGCCTCGAGGAGGCAGCACTGATCGGTGATGGTTCGCCCGAGATCTACCTGGCTCGTCTTCAGAAGGGTGGCCTTCTGGGGCGTCGAGGTCGCTTTCCTATTCTGAGCAAGAACAGGAGCTTCCACATTTTGCGCAATCTGCGTATACCGCCGACGCATAGGCGGTCAGGATAGGCCAAAAGAAGTCGGTGCTGACGCTCTGATGGCTGGTATCTACACCTTGGTTCGATCCTTTCGTCATCATCCTCCGTCGACAGCACCAATGGGCGACATTGAAGTGAAACGAGAAGCCTGTCACCATCGAGAGACTTCCGGGTGGCCGCTCCGTCTCTCCTGTGAACATCGACGAATCGCGAAGCTCACTCAAGCTCCGGTGGTCAGAACGTCTGAGACGGGCCTCCAATGCTGGGCTACGAGCAAGAATTACGGATCGAGGATTTGGATGATCTGAGTGAGCAACGTCTGCTTTCGCCTCCTGCGAGACTCCAGGGGATGTTCCCTTCACCAGTTGCGCCGCGGTGGCGGCCGACGCCCCGTCCAGCAGGTCCGCGATCGCGTCGCTCTGGATGATGCACCCGCCGCGCCGACAGACGCCGGCAATTGCCGGACGTGCGCGTTGAATGCGGAGCGAAGAGAAGCTCAGCAGTGGTCAGTCAATGCTATCCTTGTGCTCTCGTATTGGACACCTGTATCGGATGATGGAAAAAGATCTGCCATCTCCAACGCCTCTCTTCAAGCTTTTTCGCCCTTGAAAATCTCCCCAGTCCTTTAGAGCCAAATTGCTGCTACCCTTGTTCACCATCATGATGGCAGACGCGAGGTACACGATGAGGAGACTCATCGACGGGATGGACATGCAGCACAACACGAACACGGACGGCCGAGATCCTGAACCTGCCTCCGAGCTAGACGTGGACGAGATGATGGTCAAGCCGAGGGGACGACTACAACGTCACTATCACGCCTTGAGCTTGAATTGATAGAACTTGTACTACGAAGGACTGTCTGAGAAGGTCGCTGCATCGGCAGCGAGGATCACGTGGTGGCGCGTGTACACGCTAGCGCTAGCGTGGTTATGTGAAAACCTGATCGTGACAGTCATTCACATGCTCATCTACAACGCCAGGGGCTCAGACCTGCACCCGTAGGTCGCCAATGTCATCAAGACACCCGACAGGCACTGCACACTCGCGGGTACGGCCAGGACAGCACCACCAAGACCTTGTACAGCCCCACGAGCACGAACCCGAAGAAGACCACGGTCTAGGACCAGAGCAACGAGGAAGAGAGGAAGTCGATCTTTGCGCGCGCCCTGTTTAGCGACGACGACGACAGCGGCTTGAGCGACAGCGACTCGACCCCGAGCAAGCCCGCGTCCACGAACAATCCCAGGGGCATGAGCTGGCTCGCCAACCTGAACCAGAAGAGGGTAATGAACCCGACCACGGTCCCACCACCAACACCACCACGGCCGGGATGACGAACAACAACGTGAGCAAGAAGGTGGGCAGCAAGGGCGTTATAATCGAGGGCTCCAACATCGGCTCGAAGGCCTCCGAGCCCGATGGGACGAGCGAGAAGCTGGAGCAGATCGACAAGGCGTGTAACAACGTGCTCCCGACCGTGATAATGTCCAACACCCTCAGACCGGGAGCGGACCCGGAGAACAAGTACTCATCATCGCGGGAGACGTGAGTGCCGTGACCAGAGCCGCTGCCACGCTCTCCAACCTGAGCCGACCCAGCACAGCGTCGGGCTTGGGAAGCTCAAGACCGAGAAGAAGACGGGCAAGGGCAAGTTGTACTCCGACGTCATTATCAAAGGGCCGAACTGGGTCCTGAACCTGTGGACGCTCAGGAACGTGGTCATGGAGGCCGTCCCAGCCAACAACAAGTACAAGTTGGGCATCAAGATCCACAACGTCTTCCACATCAGGAAGTTGCTGTACCACAGCCCGCCGCTGTCCTCCGCGACCGGGTTCGAGGTGGACGACGACATCTTCAACGAGGCCGAGAGCTTGTAGCCGGTGTCCAATGTCACCTCGTTGATGAACGCACCCAGAGCGCCTTCATGCCCGCGGTGGCCAACACCTTTTCAACGCCATCAATGCCGTGGGCCAGCATTCGGCTTTGGGCATGGAGGGCTCTGTGAAGCTGGACGAAGTGATGGAGCTGTACACGAGCTGAAGATTTTCGGAGTGGGCGCAGACTATACCGACCCCTGGCGCCCAGTCTTGTCTACCTCGTCTCCTGCAATGAAACCTGAATGAGTGGGTTGCTGGTGAGCTGGTAGATGTTCTGCAGTTGTCCTCTCAGCCTTACTGTGATATCGTTGAGGCGTAACAGCTCTTGTGCTGGTGGTTATTCTCGTCTGAGACTCTAAAGGATGGGGACTCGAACATGCCGTTGAGTTTTTCAAAACTAAAGGGTATGCTATGCATCCCTGAAAGCTCTGAAGGTAACTCAAAAGATGGAGAGAATAAGTCAGCTCGTGAGTCTCAGCCTAATAAGACAACAGTTGTCCAAGAACGACTCCGTACGAGCGAATCCAGCAGCCCCCGATCGACAAGTGAGATGACAAGATCGGATCATACCTTGAATGTGCTGGAGGCTTTCATGTTTAAAAAATCTCAGGACTATCAAAGATGACGTCCTGCAGCAAATTGATCGCGAGCCTATCGACGACGAGACGTATCCTATAGAACGAATCATCCAACTGGTAGCCGACCTTCCTATCTCTAGCAGAACCACTGCTACTCTTACCAATGCGTTCCTAAACTAGGTGTGGATAGACTTGGAGCATCCGCCTCAGTCATATCTGGGAGCCGGTTATATTTATCGCCAGGAGGACGGAACCAACAACAATATTCTCTGGCCGCATCTTGGGACTGCAAAACAGCCTTACACGCAAACAGTACGTTCCGGACCAATGCAGTCCGTTGTCAGGCCAGACCCTGGAGTCATCTGTGGTTGCCTTCTGGCGCCTTCCAGGGGTGACGACGCCACAGCCACTGCAAGTTGCTACACGATGAGCAGAACGGGGTCACGAACGAGTTTCAAAACGGGACCACGACCACGTTCACGCAGGCGACCATGAGCAGCCATGCGGCCAGGGAGGTGTTAGCGGTCATGATGGACACCACGAGGCCGAATACGGTGCAGTCCACGATCAAGTCCAGAGCATCGGCGCGACCATGCATCTGCTCTCCGAGAGGACCGAATACACCAACGTGGCCCGGGGCTTGATGATGGTGGCGGACTCGACTGCATCAGCAGCATCTGCGTGGGAATCAGCCCGGACGGCAGCGGCATACTGCCCCCATTCGCGACCGCGCTCGCGTACTCGCCTATCTTGTGCGAGGGGGTGACGCCCTCGGTCCAGGTGCTGACTCAGGCCATGTCCCTGTTTGCCATCATGATCTAGGCCGAGTACGCCAACCAGCATCCGAATGACGACATGTCCGGGTACCTGACCAGGGACAAGTACATGCCCAGATTCGCGATGATGTTGAGGTGCTCGTACTGCTGGTGGATCGACTTCGTCAACGCATCGCCTATGACCGTGTCCAACGCCGCCAAGCCCCCAAATGCATGTCGATGTGCTCGGAGTGTTTGGCGAACATGGTCATCATACACACCGAGCAGGGTGACAAGATCACGGTCACCTGCATGGGCGAGGCCGCAGACAAGGTGATCAACAAGGCAATGAGCTCGTACGTGAACTTGCGGTCGAACATGCGCTAGTGCAGCACGGTCAACCAGGCGATGATCTCCCGCATGAACATCAACAAGCAGATGGTCGAGTGTCCGATCCCGAGTACGGTCACGGCGACGGAGCACTACATCGACGTGTTGGTGGGCGCGGAGGTGCTGCGAGAGCAGAACGAGAAGTTCGACTGGTACAAGTACCCCGACACGACTCTGCGGTCGTTGCTGAAGATGGACGAGATCATGAACATCACATCACTACTAGTTGACCACGTACCGGAACAGCTACTGGGGACGTTCGCCAAGAGCGTCAGGCAGATCCCCGTCAACATGTCCGACGACGAGCTCACGAAGATGATCGAGAGTACGGGGGTGATGCAGCTGGACGAGAGAGAGGACTACACGGCCGAGACCATGAGCAGCTACCACGCCGAGACGGTGTCCGCGCAGAACACGACGCAGACGACCACGGCACTGAGCCCGTTCATGCACATCGAGCAGGACGAGACCGGTCAGCAGACGACGACCGGTGACGCGACGACGAATACGGGTACGAACACTAGGAAGTACGAGGGCCCCTTCGGGCTCGAAGGCAGAAGTCAGCTCGGGCAGTCGCTCGACCTCATGGGCAGGAGCGTGTCCCACCAGGTGATCATCGACGAGAGCTTCAGGGAGCAGGTCCAGCAGATGCAATCGGACAGATGGAACTCACCAAGAGGCAGGTTAACGTGATCAACTGCTTGAGCGAGTTGAGGCATCCGGACGGGAGTGCGATCAATGATGTCGACAAGTTCCTGGAGATATTCAAGGGGTAGTGCAAGAAGATGATGACGGAGATAGAGAAGGCCAGGGGCCTGATCGAGGCCCTGCCCGAGGTTGTGGAATGGGACAGGGGGATCTACGAGGACGAGACCATGCCCCCGTGGCCCTGCAGCAAACCCTCAAATGTTGTGGTGATCAAACGATTGCGTTGTTCCCAGGGACGCATCTCATTCGCGCGCCAGAACGCCAAGTGATAGCGCAATTCAATTTATTTTCCATCCATGGTAGTGAATCTATCTGCCTTGGCGCTCAGCCTTGCGTTTGAAAACCTCAGCCTTGTGTTCGAAAACACCCCATAAATTACTTTTTGTGCAAAAGAAAAAAAAGAGTTACCTCTCTCCGCAACATACAAAAACTCTAACCCAAGCCCAACTCCCCGGTGGGAGTTGAGGTTGGATCGAGGTAAAACTCCCAGCTGTGGAAGGAGTTTTTTCCCGTCGTTTCGTCAGGTTCTCTCCGGCCTCGGTCGCTCCCACGCTTAGGGAGGCCGTGAAAGGCGCGGAACAACTGGGCTACCTGCAGAAGGTAGTGCCATCAGTGTCAGAGCAGTTACCTTCAGGTAATCTCGTAACTCTCAAGAGAAGCTGTCCCAGATCTGGTGGCCACACCCTCACGCCCCAGCTAGCTCCGTCTGCACACTCGGTGTGGCCATCAGAGGCTGGAACCCGGGATAGACCTGGGAATTGTTGGAGGAATTTCTGGGTCTATAATATATATGTGTGTGGGATTCTGCCAGACCTTACACGTGACATTCACCAGACGTCTTTCTTTGCTGCATACAATCTTCCCAGATTCTACACCCCGATCCAACGGGCCCAAGGGCATGCTCTTTCTACTCTCTCTATTGTGAGACTCATGAATACCCAACGTGCACATCAGAAGGCTCGTCTTGGGTACTTGGTCCTCCTCTCTGCTCTGGTGCTCCTCTGCTCGGTCCACTACTTCGCGGCGCCTGTGCCCGTCGTTGCGCAGGGACGACGGCTCGACCATGAAGCAGCAGGTGTACGGACCAGTCTAGACGACCACCAGGATAAACGAGGCGATGATTTCGCACACGCACAGTCGAAACCGACGAACGCGAGCACACCCA
This sequence comes from Fonsecaea erecta, assembly GCF_001651985.1. Classification (NCBI taxonomy): domain Eukaryota; kingdom Fungi; phylum Ascomycota; class Eurotiomycetes; order Chaetothyriales; family Herpotrichiellaceae; genus Fonsecaea; species Fonsecaea erecta. The sequence goes on along the minus strand of NW_017387264.1, from coordinate 54,483 downwards.
CGAACGCAGTCGAGCTCAACCCCGTCAGCAGCACCCACAGTGTGACTGAGACCGCGGACGAGACTACGGAGACGTGTTCGAGAGCGGGGACAACAGTCACGAAAATGTAGCTGGAGCTCGACATATTCGTGTTGGTGTCCGGGTACTCGTCGAGTCCGTGTTTGCGAGCCAGGACATCCACCCGACCACGCACCGGACTACACCTGCAGATGCGTGTTCATTGGCAGCTTCTTGCAAGGGCTTCACGGCACGTCCCAGAACGTGGATGTGTTCGAGAGCCTAGACCTGATGACGTTCGGGTGCTCGGTCAAGTTGCTGCCCTCGCACTCCGGCACCGGCGTGGCGAGCGTCACCCTCGTACACCTCCGGACGAGGGTCCACGACATGATCACACTGCTGTGACCCTTGAGTGTTCTCAGGCAATATCCCGTCGCGAGTCATTCCTCGACCATCATCGCCTGCCCACTGCACAAGTTTTGTTCACAGTAACCATCATCAGCTGTTTCGACATTCGACTTATGTACCCGTATTGCTTATTGCCTTGCGGTGTGTCGGTGTTGTGTCCAAGACTGGACTGGAGGGGAACGAGAAGGCCTCCTTGAAAGAGGGAGAGAGGGTGGTTTGAGAGCCCAGGCCAAGGAAAAACCGTGGCTGATGCTCAGACGGCTGAGGATGCTGCATGGAGACGAGAGCCGGCAGCGATACTGAATGCATCGACCCCTGTGAAGTGGATCACTGGACATCTTACGCACGCAGGCACGACGTCGGACTCGGCTTGAGGATGCCTAGGAAGAAGACCGCAACAAGGAGACCCGCCTTGTTGGTGCACGCGGCCATGGATATGACCATTGTGCAGCCGCGAGGTGATCACGCAAAAGTCCCGAACGACCAATTTCCGGGCCGTCTTCCTCGATTCCATCGACCGTTGGTGCTCCGGGTCTTTGGAGTCAAAGCAGGTGGTCACTCACCTCTATCACACTCGAATACAACATCCTCACATCGCAGGTGGTGGCTAGAGCCAGAAGAGATTTGATCGAAATCCTTTGTCTTCCTCTCTCGGTCACGCTAATAACTCGACCTCCTCATGTCGATATGTGACCACAAGGTTAGGTGAGCGCAGAATGGGGTGGTAGCCAGTGGGCAGCTCTGACATCTTCTTCCTCACAACCATCTTCATGGATCCCTTTGTGCTCCTCGTTGACATCGTGTTCGTCAGGCATTTCGGTCGAGGAGGTGAGCGCGAACGCGACGGTTTCGAGGTGATTTCTCAGGATTCAAGGTACGGCGTGCTCGAAAACTTGGAAGCTCTCTCTTATATCACATCACGAGGCTCTGCTGCGGCCTTGTTCTTGAGTTCGTCATCGAACCCCAGTGCTTATCGGCGACTATTCTCAAGTCAGCATTGACCCCTACACTGGGATCCCACCAGGCTTCGAATCAACTTCTTTTTGCATCCGACAAGTAGGAAAGCGTTGAAAGAGAGCTGATCGAGGGCGCAAAACGGACGGACGAGGAAGGAAGCCGACGATCGAGGCACAGGAGGAAGAATACTCGACCCCATTCTCTGCTATCCTGATTGAGCCTCCTTCTATACATCGTCCCAAGTGCCAAAACCCGAGAAAGACCACGTTTCTACAAGCCTGGAGCTTTCTGAGCACACCTCTCCAACGTGTCGCGCGAGCCATCCCTCCCTCCGCAGCCAAACCGCACCTTGCGCTCTTTGAGACACACAACATTCAGATCTGGGGCTCTCCTACGTCGGATCGCGCGGTGATATTTGGGGACAAGCGCGACCCGAAGAAGGAGATGGATGTCTACTTCGTCGATGGCGACGGTTTGTCGCGTATACGCTGGTTGGGCTGAGAGCAGCGTCCTGCTAGCAGTCAATCTGCGTGAATGTAAGATTGCAGGTTGCAGGAATGTTGCAGGAATTCACCATTGTAAGAATACAGAAATGTAAGATTCCTGCAGGGATGTTGCCAGGAATGCAGGAATGCAGGGTTGCCCAAGAAGGCAAGACTGCTCCAGGAATGTGGGATCGTTGAAGGAATGCAGGAATGCAAGACTGTTATCACGAATGCAAGGATGCAGAAGGTGCATGAATGCATGACTGTTGCAGGGATGTAGAAATGTTGGCAGGAATGCAAGACTGTTACCAAGAATGCAGGAGTGCGGGAATTCAGGATTGTCCCAGGCATGGAGGATTCCTCAAGAAAGCTTCCGGATTGCAGGAATGCAAGATTACTCCAGGAATGCAACGATCAATGCTGGACTGCTTCAGGAATGGGGCAAGGACGTAGGAATGCAGGACCGCTCCGGCAATGCGAGACTGTTGCCAGGAATGAAGGGATGCAGCCAGGAATGCAGGGCTGTCATCTGGAATGCAAGATTGTTCCAAAAATATGGGATCGTTTCCATGGAAGGACTACGGCGAGGAGGGCGATACATGGGAGCCAGCAGAGCACAGCGCGGATGCACCGAAAGCAATGGAAGAGTGCAAGAAGTCAAGACAATGAATTTGGCGGCAAAGCAGCAGCGCAATCAAGCCGCAGGTAAAACGCACGCACACGCGAGCCAGACAGGCAAAACAAAGCCACCACCACACCTTCCGCAGGCGCGCATGAAGCGCAGGCAGGACACACCTACAACGCACCTACGACGCACACGGAACGCCTTATCATTCATTCTCGTTGTCGTCCTCAGACATAACATCAGGGTCCCCATTGGGCCAGTGCCGGCGCGGGTTGATGGGAGGCACCTGAACAGCGCCGGGCCAATCAGGAAGAGAGATGTTGCCCTGCAAAAATTAGGAGTGCGTTGCGTACACATTTCGAATACGTACACGTTGAGTCTGGACTTCGGCGACGGTGCGGAACATGAACAAGCATTTAGGTCGTCGACTCAGAAGTCGACGCCGGGGCGCCAACACCAACAGACGAAGCGGAGGTCTTGCCCTTGCGGGGCGTAGCTGGAACGTCCCTGACACGGGGGAGAATTTCAGCAGTGGTTGTGCCAGAATTGCTCATTGCAAAAGAGACAGCAGCAGAGGCCGCACGAAGATTGTCCGCTATGCACACGATTAGCAGCCGAAACGCGCAGAACGGAGGGGGAACGCGCTTACGAGAACGGCTGGGATGCAAGAATGCAAGATTCATCTAGGCATGCAACACTGTTGCAGGAATGCAGGAACGCAAAATCGTTCCAGGCTGCAAGATTACTCTGATTTCAGGAAGGATGGAATGCTGCAGAAATTTTGGAGGAATGCAACACTGTTACCAGGATTTCAGGACTTTGAAGCAATGCTCCAGGACTGCCGGAAAAATGGAGCGATGAAACAATTTAAGAATGCAGGAATGCAGCCAGGAATGCAAACGAATTTCTCACTGACCGGCTAGCCCGGAGCAGCCGGAATGTCAAAGTACGCAGCACAGACCCCGTCACACTCAACATCGAACAGTCTGTGGAATAGAATACTTCATATCTACACGGTATATGGTCAGCTCACTGAAAGGAAGGGATGGAAAGGTGATTTTTGGAGGCGGCTGGAGGTGTTTGGGGTCCATGAGTACGGACACGGGCACGCTCACGCTCAGGCGAAGGAGCAGGACAAGGAGGAGGAGAAGGTGAGCTCATCTCAGCTCGGGTCGGGTCGGGTCGACGTGCGTGTAAACAGCCTGGCGAGGCACGGCAGGTAGTGGATGGATGAGAAGGATTGATTGTTGATGTGATAATGTAGTTGATGGATATCATATTCTATTCCTTCCCCTGATATCCTTACGCTCTGACACCCCAGCATATATGTATCTGGTGTGTGTGGTGGCGGTGGAATGCAAGAATGCAGGAATGTAAGATTACCCCTGGACTGCTGTAAGAGTGCAGGACTCTTGTGGGAATGCATTGATCCAGCAATGGAAGATTGTTGCAAGGGTGCATGAGTGCAGGATGCCTCCGGGGATGGAAGATTTCCCGAGGAATTGATGAACATTTTGCGTTCCCGCAAGATTCCTCCGGGAATGCAGGGCTGTTGTATGAATACAGGAATGCACGTTTGTTCGACGAATGTGGGATTGTTCCAGGAATGCTCCGGGAATTCTCCGGGAATTCTTCGGGACTGCTCGGAATGGTAGAATACTTTACGGGAATGCAGCGGATTGCGGATTGTTGCCAGATTGTACTCGCAGCGCGCTCAAATTGCTTCAGCCATGAATAGTGGCTCGTCGTTAAACGGGTCTTTTGCTTTTTTGCTATTTTGTGTCCCCGAACCGACCCTGGGATCTCGCAAAATCAGGTCCACGGCGTGTTCACTACATTGTTAACACCATGAAAGACTTGACAGTCTTTCCTTGAGCCCGAGATAGCAGCAAGCACCACTCACTCACTCCCTTCCTATTTGAAGATGCTTGATTGACTGAGAGAGGAAACAGATACGAAATGGGAAGCCAGATCTTCATTGATTCCGTGAGAGGAGCGAGCCGACGAGGAGGGAGGGAGGAGCCTGGGAAGGAATAGTCTTGCATTCCTGGGTTCCTGGAACATTCCTAAAGCATTCTTGCATTCCTGCAACAGTGTTGCATTCCTGTAGTCCCTCGTTCCTGGAGGCACTCCTGGTAACAGCCTGGAGTTCCCAAAACAATCCTGTATTCCTCATTCTCGTAGTCCTGCATACTCGCAATCTCGCAATACTACATTCCTGCAAGACCCCTACATCTCCCGGAGGGCTCTTGCATTCCTGCATTCCTGGCTGCATTCCTGCACTCCCATAGCAATCTTGCATTCTCGGAGTAGATATGCAAAATCGGCGACGCCGAGATCGGAAGAGTAGCGACGAGAGGTTACGGCAGAAGGTCAGGAAAAGTGAGTTTCATGAAGCGGCGATAATGTGATAACGGCGAGGTATAGCAACGGCAGGCTGTGCTTCGTACACTGGTCCCAAATCAGTCTCTTCTGGTACGAAAAATCCAGTTGCTGGTTTATGGACATCCCTATTGAGTAATCACATTGCAAAATTTGGACGCTGTCCCGATCGACCGTAATTAGGCCGTGGCGAAGAGAGCGCAGCCGGGTACATTTCCGCCGCATAACTTTTCATCCCCGTATGCGCTGGAAGTGTAAACAACACTATGTTATTCGCCACGTCCGGGGCTGTCGATTGCTCCCAAATTCATAGGATTATTCTCCGAATCGAGCGAGATGCAGGCAGAAAAGGTACCTAGAATACTTTGATGGGGTGAGCCCCCGGCGAATTTTGGCTTAGGAAAGCCCTCACCTCAGCACCTAAGGACTCGACTGCGGATTATCGGCACACACGAGCCACCCAGACGGCTTGAGAGGGTTCTGTGTGCAAATTTGTGTGTGATATTCAAGTGGCACGCATGAGGGGAGGTTACCGGGCACTTTAGGTACATTCCATACGTTGTTAACGAAACACTGTTACTTTCAAGCAGTAGCAATCCCCGACCAAGTAGGAAACGCCAGGTAAGTCTGCCGCCTTCTAGTGGCCGGGCACATCAGAAGGGCGAATGCCGGCAGAGGGTGGAGTGCGCAAACTGGGAGAAGATCAGCGTTCCGCTGTCGGTACATCAACTTGGCAGAGATGCCCGATCCGGGAGCACACGACCCTATTTCGGAAAGGTAAGAAGTGATGTCATGGGTGTACAAACTGGGAGAGACTAGCGTTCCGCTGTCGGTATATCAACTTGGCACAGCTACCCGATCCGGGAGCACACGACCCTATTTCGGAAACGTGAGGGGAGTGATGTCATGAGGTGTGCGGGCTGGGAAACCTACATTCCTCCAACAATCCTACATGCTTATAGCAGTCTTGGAGCATTCTAGCAACAGTCTTGTAAGAATGTAGCGATCTTGTATTTCTGCATTCCATCTCTCCTCCCTCGGACCACGGCCCTTTCTTTTTTCTTTCTTTCTCCCGTGCCTTATTCTTGTTTCTGTCGGTCAGAAAATGTCTAAGCCCGTCCGACTACCAAGCTGGACTATGAAAGCCTTTGCCTCCCTTGTGACCGTGGTCTCCCCAATAGTTCGAAGTGCGTCGTGGCTGCTGCCGACCCTATGAATCGACACATGCAGGAACGTGCAGTGCACCCCGGCCAATATCCTGAAATGAAGCATTTGGACAGGGTTGAAGTTCTTGTACGCCGCGCTCCCATGGAATCAATCCACAAATCAGCCAATCAGGTTGCGTGATTTGCGGCGCCGGACAGTCATGTGACGCCACAGTTCCAGTTGTGATAACCTGGATATCTTTCTCATTTTCGCGCAATCCTCGGCAGAATCTATACACACCAAATTTCTATGGGACTCAATTCTTCATGACATAGATCGATTTCCTGGCGTTATCCTTGACCTCGCCGCCGCCTGGTTTGTATCGCTAGCCTTGGTGCGTATATTCAACTGAGTTCAGAAGCCCTGTTGCTTCGATTCTACCGACCTCGCAGTCTGTTTGCGGACTCGCTCGCCTCTACCACTACCACTGCCTCTGCCTCTGCCACTGCCAATGGCAGGAGGCGCGTTGATGGCGGCAGATCTTGCACCAACTCAGGAGAATCCTCAGGCGAAGGACTGCGGCGCGGCCGTGGCCGATCTGGCTTCCGCAGCCGTCGTTGTGTTGGCCCAGTCGATCTCGACGGCGGAGGACTCTGTGGTATATCTTCCACCTCTTCCGGCCTAGTATTTTCTGTGAGGATCGGAAGCTGTCGATGTCTCTGTGGTGCCTGAGCCATCGGATTAGTACGCAGGCGAACGGTGTGCATGAATGCGCTCTGGGGTCTCTCAGTTGGCCGTTGAATTGGCCGTGGCATGGGGCCAGTTAACCACGCTGGTCGGAGATGATGTCTGCAGGGGAGGAGGAATCGCGTGAGCAGTTGACCGTGGCACTGGCGTCATTCGGCCCTGGCTTCTATGAGTCTGCCGAGTTTTGTCCGGTCAGCTGAGACTGTACCAAGGGCCGAGTCACTGACAGCGAATCTTAGGTGTTGGAAAGCCGCTTCCTGAGCGTCTCTTGAAGCGCTCGGCAAATTCAACGATGTCTTTGACCACTCATTTGAAAGTCTCACCGAGCTAATAAATCGACTTTTTAAGGATCAGTTGACCGTTGGTTATCTAGGTAACAATCCTGTGACAGGACTCGGATCGCTGGCTGGATCCAACGCCCATATTTGGCAGCTGCTGTGTGAACAGCGCCATCCATCGAGACATTCAGGCTCGTTGAGCTGCGAAGCAGAAGACAGTGTGCTTTTCTTTCAATCCACCCCCACAAACATAAACTCTGTTCTCATCCGATCCGAAAGTTGCCCAACTGCGATGCCGAAGCCGGATATCGGTTAGTACGTGCCCACGGCCAACAGCCGAGCCACCGGCCTTCTCCCACCTGCACTGCGCTGTTAGACTCCATCCTCCAAGCACCAGCTCGTCCAGCTCCAGCTTTTCCCAGAATCCCTTTGTTAAGCCTCGGACAACAGTCCGCGATCTAAGGTCCACTTAGCCTGCGTCCAATGTCGCACCTGGTGCTTGGAAATATACGCTTTGTGAACACCAGGTAAGCTCAGCAGCGGTGACGGCGCCTGTCATGTCCCTCGCCCTGCTGCGGCGGGCTACTCCGTCGCAATCCTTCTGCAATGGCTTCAAGAGGCACTTTTCCAGCACCGTCTCCCATGAAATTAATGTGCTGGCTGATGGTCGAGACCTCCATTTCGATGACGAGCCTAGCGGCCACCAGAGGAATTGAAGGCCAAAGATGGCATGCAGAATTTCAAACGACTCGTACGAGAGCTTTCTAGGAACAAGCCGCTGGGTGGAAGGTCTATACTGGTCGAGAACGGGATCCCGCCCTACCTCATCGGCCACGAGAGGAACACGATGGTTCCTGGTGGGTGCCTTGATAAGGCCAGTGCGATGAAAGTGTCACCCGGGCTCCCCGGCCGACAACACCCTATGGGGCGAATAGCCCCCACGAAGGCACACACAGAAAGAGATAAATAGGACCTCTATTCTCGCACTGCTGGAGAAGCCCTCAACAGTGCGAGAAGTCGATGTCTCAAGGACAGCTTTATACAATCCAGATACGTGTTCAACCCTCTGACTCTTCGTCTAACGATCCCACCCCAAAGCTCTCTGACAGGCTGTCTGATTGGTTGCTGCGGCAGGTGTGGCTTGGCAGACACGGTCTTCGCACAAGTGTTTACAGAACCACCTCACCTGCGGCCCTTCTTCTTCATCATCCTTTCTTCTTTTCCTCCCCAGTTTAGTCTCTCGTACAATAGGAAATCACATCTTTATAGCGTTCTCCATTCCACATGTTCCTTACCGTCACACTAAGAGCAAAGAAGAAGAAGAAGAAGAAGATGAAGAAGAAGAAGAAGAAAAACAAGCAGAAGGAGCTTTGTCACTATTACGCCGCCAATTGCCCATCCCACAGCATATTGACAGAACGCCATCTCAAATAAATTTTTCGGTCGACCCCTTCTCTCTCTCTCATTCCTTCTCCGGCGCCACCTCCTAAGGTCTTTCTATGTTGCGTGTCTAAGTTCCTCCTCCGCGGTGGAGCGCTTCACGAACATCGAGAAGGCAGAGGTCCCGGCCGGCATTTGTCTGTCGGATTGGCTGGGGGTGTCGCCCGTGGATGGCTTTGACAAGATCGACTTGAACAATAAAAACCAACAAAAGCACGAGAAAACGCAGGAACCGTGTTCAAATGTGCATTCAGCAGGCGTGCTTACTGGCAATATGTGTGCTGTCATGATGAGTGGATCCCACGAGTCGTTTTCGTGGTCGTTCGTGGTTGAGCACGGTGGAGAATACTTTGAAGCTCCTTTGACGTGACGATGCCGAGGACGAACAGCTGTACCGGCGACAGATGCCTGAGACAAAACGTGGTACGTGCCTCGAGTCCCATTGTCGACTTTCTGCGTCCCGTCTCATTCTTCCAGCGCCTAACCATGCTCTCCCCGAAGACACCTGAGAACATCCTCTTTAACCAACTGCATTATCCTAGGATATATCGATGAGGGGAATCCTGTTACGGACGTTCACGAGTCACACCGACATCCAACTCGGACGCCTTAACGGGACCAACGTCAGTGTGATCGAGATGGCTCCGGCGGACGTGCGCACCGACCTCAACGCCGCCGTCTGGCTGACACGGTTTGACCGAGTTTTCGGCTCTAAAAGGTCGTTGCCGACCTCACTGAGCCATTCAATCGGTGGTAGCGACGGGCGGTCGTCAAGAGCACACCGGCGCTCTTCGTCAAGATGTAAGGTCAACGGCAACCTCGTCCCCAAATTCGGCGGTAATCTCCTCAAGCGGGAGCCTATCGGTTTCTGGTAGACGCCGTAAGTATGGAAGGCTGGCCGCAGGAACGATAGTCCAGTGCCTCAGTGGGTGCCAGTTGGGTTATCCGTTCGAGCCTAGCGTAGTGCTGCTTGGAGAAGTACCGAGAAGTGATTGTCAGGACACAAAGTGAGATCTAGGTTTTGAAGAACGCGATGACGAAATCCGTCGTCATAAGGATATTATTTTGGTGATACCCATCTCGTAGTAGTTTTTGCGAAGCTGAACGAGAGGAAAGCGATAGTATTCATACACCCGACCTTATACTACTTACCAAAGCTACTGGAAGCTGAGAGACTACTTTCAAAGTATCCTACGCTAATGCTCGAACTCTTTCAAAGACGCCCTCCTCGCCCCAAGGTATGCATTTCTGGAGACAATCCTACTAGTGAACTCGCCATGTCTAGCCATATCAAGTCCATTGACGCAGAGGACCATCCTGGCAGGGCGAGACTGCGTATACACGCGCTTAGTCTTGTGTGGTCCGCCCGTGGAGGCTAGTCCTACCTTGCCTTTGGTGATGCTATTTTTCAAGATGGAGTCTAAGTCAGCTGGCGGACGATTCCAGCTTGGTCTTGTTCGAAGATGTATTGTTCCACTATAGTTTCTTGGACTTTATCCCTTCCTCTCATCAACGGCGCGACGTACTGCTCTTCCGACTTGGCTCTCCACTCGGCCTGAGTCCGCTTCCTCCGTTACTATCAACACTTGGCCGTTGCCCCAGATCAAAACTCGTCCTAACACTGCTCGAGCTACTTCGTCTCCTTCACATCCTAATTTCACTTGGGCCCGCCACGTCCGTAACGCCACCCGCACGGGCGAACAAGATCAAAAGCACGTGCGCGTCTTTGCCGATATCTCCAAAGTAGACGGTCTCTCTGCCCTTTTGGACTTGTCGGACGCAAAAAGGAATCGATTCGAAGCCTGGTGGGACCCCTGTGTTGGCGTCAATGCTGACTTTGAGAACAGTCGCCGATGAGCACCGGGCTTCGATGGCGAACCCAAGAACAAGGCCGCAGCAGGGCTGACTGGACCTTGGGGTTGCGGAGAGGTAGGCTGGAATTGGTTATTGATTCCGTTCTGTGGCTGTTGCATTCCTGGATGTGACGTCGGCATGTATTGATTGTTCATCTGAGCGATCATGGGAGAAATGCTCTGCTGATAGGTGGTTGGGGAGGCAGAGTAATTGAATTATCCCTTTGCCGAGGGGGTCTGCACTGTGACAGCGAGGCTTCGGACAATTCAGCGCGGTCGACCATGCTGGGTTGATGAGACAGGCAAGCGTAGAGCTCCCTGCAGCTACTTCGTTTTGCCTGCTCTTGTACTCTGCTGCAGCCCGTTGAGCAGGCCGACATCACGAGTTGAAAGACATACGCGTCCCTAGCCTCAGACACCCCCGGTGTGCGAGACGCCCCCAGGCTCTTCAACTCCGACGCATTAAACGCCGACAGGCAAGGTCACCTGGTCACTGGCTCGACATATGGCCAAGTTATGCTGAGCAATCTCGGTTTACCATACCAACTTGAGGGACGTCGGGAGGGTTGACGGGTGAGAAGTATTCTCATCGAGTGAGACACCAGGACATTGCCCTGAACTGTCTGCCACAGCGAGGGAAGATTCCAGTTTGGCCATCCAGTTAGGTACTTGGTTATTTGGCTACCTGGTGGACGCCGAGGAACGCACTGCCCGTCACGATCAATCCATTTCCTACGTGCAGCTGCTCCGTGCAGGCAGAGAGCGTGGCGTACCCTTTGTCAATCGTGGGCGTTCGGAGTTATTCGAACCCTGGCGCTGCTCTCGTGTCAAGAAATCCTTCCATTCCGGATTTTCCTCCCTTCTTTCATTCAATCCGCATTCTGAAGGCGGGCAGGTCTTTGAGACATACACTGACCTGTCTTGCATCAGCAACAGGGGCAGGGGCGCCAGCAAGCTCAGCCGCTCCAGCTTGCATTCCGTTGTCAGGCAGAGTTATTGCCCCCTTGCACACGCCGATGTCAGACCAAGAATGCTCCTCACTCAATGGTCCGCGGTAACTTTCGTTTTCCGGCGTGAGCCAGGCTATGACCCAGGCATGAGGCACAGTGCCTTCTGCACCGCGACTTCGGTGGGGGTGGGCAGCGACGCGCCCTCGACATTGGCGGTATCGCCCAGCGCGAAGACTGGAATGGAGGAATGCAACAATGCAGGAATGCAGGATTGTTACCAGGAATGCAGGCAAGCAGCAAGGACTGTGGAATTGTCTCATGAATGCATGGCTACGGGAATGCAAAATTGCTTCAGGAATGTTGCAGAAATGCGGCAATGCAGCAATGCAAGAGTGTTACCAGGAATGAAGGAATGCAGCCAGGAATGCAGAGATGCGGGAATGTAAGATTGCTCGGGGAATGCAAGACTGTTTGAAGAATGTGTGATGGTTCCAAGGTTTCAGGAGTGCAAAAATGCAGAATTGTTGCAGGAATGCATTGCTCCAGGAATGTGTGATTGTTCCAGGAATGCTCCGGGAACGCTGTAATAATGAAGGACTGTTGGGGGAATGCAGGAATGCTGCGTGTTGTTGGCAGGTTGTACTCGTGGAGCGCAGAACTCGCTTCAGGTGTGAATATTAGCCACTCATCGAACGGGGTTTTTTCGCTTTTTTTTTGCGTGTTTGTGTCAACGAACCGACCCTGGAATGTCGCCAAATCAAGTCCACACCGCGTTTAACACATTATCCGAGGATGTCCAGCACGCTATAATGAGAATCTTCATTCACTCCGTAAGAAGAGCGAGCGGGAAGAGGAGGGAGGAGCGAGTCTGGGCAGCAATAGTCTGCATTCCCGGAGCAATCCTGCAAGAATGCAGCAGTCTTGCATTCCCCAAAACAATCTTATATTCCTGGCTTCATCCCTTCGTTACTGCATTCCTGGCAAAGGTCTTACATTCCTTGAGCAAATCCTACATTCCTACACTCCTCCATTCTTGTGGGCCTGCATTCCGGCAGTCCTGAAGCACTTCTGGAGGAATCCCGCATTCCTGTAGCAATATCACATTCTTGGTGAAGTCCCACATTCTTAGAAAATTCTTACATTCCTGGAGCAATCTCGCATTCCTACAACATCCCTACATTCCCGGAGGAACCTTGGGGGAATGCAAAACACTCCTGCATTCCTGGAGCGATGCATTCCAGCAACAGTCCCGCATTCTTGGAACACTTTTGCATTCCAGATAATATTCCTCCATTTCTGAGTGCATTCATGGAGCCATCTTACATTCTTGCATTCTTGTTGTAATCTTGAATCCCTCCCTGCGTCCCTGACTGCATTCCTTTATGTCTGCATATCTGCAACAATTCTGCATTCTTGCATTCCTAATAATCAGTCTTACATTGTTGCATTGCTTCATTCCTGTAGCAATCCCGCATCCCCGAAATAGTGGCGCAAGAATGCAGCAATCTTCCATTCCTGCCTTCTGCATTCCTAACTGCATTTCTTCATTCCCGCAATCCTGGGAGCACTCTTGCATTCTCACATTCCTGCAGCATTCCTTGAAACAGTCCTGCATTCCTTCATCCCTGCAACAATCGTCCATTCCTGGAACGGCCCCATATTCTTGGAACGGTCTTGCATTCCTGCATTCCTGGAATCGGAGCAATTTTGTATTACAGCAACAGTGGCGCATTCCTGCGGTCCTGGGTTCCTGTTGTCCGCATCCCTGGCTGCACCCTTGGCTGCATTCCTGCAATCTTGTGGCCCTGTATTCATGGATTCCTGGAGCAATGCATTCCCGTAATGGTCCTGCGTTCTTGCAGCAGTCTTGCAACATTCCTGCATTCCACCGCCACCACACGCACCACATACATACTTGCACATACACTGGGGTGTCAGGGTGTGAGGGGAAGGAATGGAATGTAGAATCCATCAATCACAACAATCATATCAACACTCAACCAATCAATCAACATAAATCTGAATATGATGAGCTCATGCCGTCCCTCCTCCCTCGGGGCACGGCCCCTTCCTTTTCCTTTCTTTCTCCCTTGTCTTGTTCTTTGTTTCTGTCGGTCAGAGAATGGCTGAGCGCGTCTCACCGACGAGCTGGATCATGAAAACCTTTGCCTCGCTCGGCTTCGGACGGGCAAAGTGGCCGTGGAACAGTCGGAAGTGCGTCGTGGCTGCTGCCAACCCCGTGAATTGACACACGATGCCTTGAAATGAAGTATTTGGACAGGTTGAAGTTCCCGGACGCTGCGCTCCCATGGAGTGAATCAACAAATCCACCAATCAGATTGCGCCGTTTGGGGCGCCGGACATTCACGTGACTCCATCGTTCCAGCTGTGAGAAGTTCATGGAAATTGCGTTGCACTGCGCTGCGTTGTTCATTTTCCCATCCGTTTTGGCCGCAGCCTCTCTCGCGGGATGTCAAATTGAAATTGCTCCAATTCCAGGGTTGCCGGATTGCTGCAGGGATGCAGCAATGCGAGAATGCAAGACCGTTCCAAGAATGCGGTGTCGTTCCAGGAATGCAGGCAAACGGCAAGGAATGCGGGGATGCAAGATTGATCCAGGAATGCAAAAACGCAACAGTATTGCCAGGAATGCAGCCAGGAACGCAAGACTGTTCCAAGAATGTGAGATTGTTTGAGGAATGTAAGATTGCTCTAGGAATGCCTCCAGGAATGCAGGGCTGGTCCGAGAATATCGGATCTCCAGTCTTCCCACTCTTTGGCACCCGGAGGCGCTCGTCGGTCAAGATGCGCGTGAGGTCGCACTGGGACAGACAACTGTCAGCATAAATCGACTGTCCCGTGCCAAACGACTACCGCTGCTGCGATATGGATGTCGCTGTGTACTTCGAGCAAATATGCCAACATCGAAGGACCCAAATACTTCCGACGGCAGCAACCAGAACCTCTTCGCCCCTCGCTGACTGGCTAGCGAATGGGATCCTCCTTCGGACAATCGTAGTGTTACCATGGTGCTCCGGAAACACCCAAAGATTTGTGCCTGCGACGCCAGGACCGGACTCAGATGTTTATGGTGCCAATGGGCTTTGCGCTGCAGAGTACTGCGGCCACGACTACACGTACGTGAACGTCGACGACATGGCAAGCAGCACCCCGAACAACCACAGCAATAGCAGCAGCACGAGCCCGAGACCCAAAGCGTTCACACAACGAACAGGAAAATCTGCCGCACCAGGAGGTGATCCTGGGGCCGGTCCTGGGATTGCCTGCCGGGCACCAGAGATGTCGCCATCGCCGCTCACAAAGTGTAGAGGTATTGTAGCCAAATAGGTATTGTTTTGCTGGCAGTCACAGAGACCTAGGCTCGACTGACCACGACGATTGATAGCCCACTGGGTCTTGGGACCGACTTTGGGTGCGAGCCTGGCCAGGTTCTCTGATGCCGCAGTTCCACCTTTTCTTTCCACCGCTCACAGGGCCTTCAAGGGCTCAGGAATGAGTCGAGGAGCAGCTTCGAGGAGGGAGCGTCGAGGGGGGAGCTTCCAGAGGAGAGGGCCACCTCCAAGGCCACCCCTAGGGCCTATCTCAAGGATGCAGGATCATTTCCAGAGGCCCCTTCATGGCTGTCTCAAGGACACAGGATCGCCTCCAGAGCTAACCCCAGAGCCACCTCCAGGGCCACCTCAAGGACGGAGGATCACCTGCAGAGCCATCAACAGGGCCACTCCCAGGTCTATAATCCCACAGTTCTCTCTTTTTCTTTCCAAGCCAGTAAGGCCTTTAAGGGTTGAGGAGTACGTGGAGGGGGGAGCGTCAAAGAGAGAGCTTCGAGAAGAGTCGACCACCCCAGGACCACCTCAAGGATGTAGGATCACTTCTAGGGAAACTCCCAAGCTCTGTATTGCCACATTTCCACCTTTTCTGTCCAACGCCGGCAAGGTTCTCAAGGACTGAGGGCCGTGTTGAAGAGATTCGAGGGGAGGAGGAGGGTTCGGTCTGACTGGGGCGATTTAAGGAGCGTAAATAGACTATGAGACGTGAGTCCGTTGGGTCTCCCCAAGGCGCCAAAGAAGCGAGTAGGGTCTTATCAAGGATGCAATGGGCCTGAGGGTCGTCCCAGGGTGGTCTTGAAGGTGATCCTGGAGTTGACCCTGCATCCTGGGGGCGGTCCTGGGATTCCCTGCTGGGCACCAGGCACGTCACCATCGCCGCCCACGAAGTGTATAGGTATTGTAGCCAAATAAATATTGTTTTGCTGGCAATCACAGCGACCCGTTCTCGACTGACCGCGACGAATGGCTGCCCACTGGATCTTCCCACACCGCCTTAGTGTGAGTGCGAGTCTAACCAGGGTCTGCGATGCCACAGTTCCACCTTTTCCGTCCAACGCCAGCAGCGCCTTCAAGAGCTGAGGATTGCTTCGAGAGGAGCTTCGAGGGAGCTTCGAGGGGAGAGCTTCGAGGAGCGTTTTTCGAGGACAGGAGACGGGTTTGGACTAACTGCGAGCGATTTGAGAGGCCTTCACATGGTTAGTTTCACAGTTCTTCAACCCAGTGCCCACGAGCTTTTCGAGGGAGAGTTGCCACAGACGAACTGGATGATGCTAAATGAGGAGACCGAAACTCTTGAGTGACGATTTGACGTCGTGGTCATGGGACTGTGGATGAAGACTGGGTCTGAAGTGGTGGTAGCGGCGATGAGATGGAAATAACATAGCAAAAGGGAAAAAGGGAAAAAGGGAAAAAGCGCAGTCTCACGGCCATGTGATTCACACAGTTACTCCGCACAAGGCTGGCTACCCCACACGAGGCTGGGTGAAATTTTATCAACTTTCTATTTAATCTACTGTGCGGCGCGGTGACAGTGGTGGGATGAGGCCGGGGGAAAGAAAGGACAGGGGAAGTAGAACGGCAGGGTGGAGAAGCAAGAAACTAACTACCATGGGGAAAAGGTGACGACCGGAGATGTGATGGAAAGTGCTCAACACACGTATCCGTATACCTGCACCACGGGCGTGGACACTTGCGTTTTCGTGTGCTCGTCGGGCGACGTGTGTATGACCGGCTACCATCTCCTCAACTGCGAAAACGAATCTGGGTGCGCCTGTGGAGGTGTAGATCTTCGAAGCCATCGGTGATGACTCCCGTCAATGAACAGTAGATACGCAGAGTGAAGCCACTACCCCGGACAAGTCACAGCCTCTGCTGCCATGATCTCAGCCTCCAACTCACAAGACCCACGCTCGACAGGCTTCGTTTGCTGCGACATGTCAACGGCCCAAAACCATCTGCCATCTTGATGGCAAAATCTCTGAGCATCTCCACAAAGGAAGCCGGTTTTTGTAGCAAACATCCCGCAAGAGCAAGGTAAACAAGAGAAAAGGCATAGCCTGCACCAAATCCGGAGGTGCCCAACCCTCGGTTCCTCAGTTACATCTCTCGCAAGGGAATTGAAGTGTTCACCCTTGACTTCTGCATTCTCTTGTTGATCTGCATTCAAAACCAAATGTCTGCCGCAGTGCCCGGATAGGGCTCGAGGTGCTTCACCAAGCTAAGTCGTCTCGCAGAGTACCGACCGTATATTGATAATTATCCTTCGACTCTTGGAAAGCGTATCACATTCCTCACTGGAATAGATTTCGAGACTGCTCATTCAACCTTCGTGGTGGCAATGGCCGACAAGGAGCACCATTTCCTGGCAGGAAGCGTTATTTTCAAATCAACACATGTCGGAACAGGACAGTATAACTCTCTCCGTGTTCGACCCTGGATCGCGAGTTCCCACTATCACGCCGAGGCATATGTCAGAGAGCCTTGGGGTGGGATCGTTAGACGGAGAGTCAGAGGGTTGAACACGTATCTGTATTGTATAAAGCTATCCTTGAGACATCGACTTCTCGCACTGTTGAGGGTCTCTCCAGCAGTGCGAGAATAGAGGTCCTATTTATCTCTTTCTGTGTATACCTGTTGGGGGTAGACTTGGCATTGGGGTCCGTCTTGGCGTTGGGGTCCGCATTGGTGTTGGGGTCCGCCTTGGCATTGGGGTCCGCCTTGGCATTGGGGTCCGCCTTGGCATTGGGGCCGTTCACCCCATGGGGTGTTGTCGGCCGGGAAGCGTATTGTAACAGTCATTGTAACAGCCCTGCTTCCCGGGTGACAGCATACGTGAGAAAGCCACAATGTGCGATGCTGTTTGACCACGCAGTGGACCGCGCTCGGAAGGTGGCATAAGCCTTCTTGGATGTACCTGTCTGCCTGCTTCAGCCTGAGCTCCTACCAGCAGGTGCAGAAGCTCAACAGCGCCGTACGTGCAGGCCTCTCAGATTCTGCGCGTTCACGACGCTCGTGGAGATGGGCGTTGGGGTTGAGGTTGAAGTCGAGGTATGCCGCGCCTTGATGTGGTGTCCAGGAATAGTGATGTCATGGGTTGCGCAAACTGGGAGAGATTCAGCGTAGCGTTGTCGGTACATCAACTTGGCACAGATCCCTAATCCAGGAACAGACGTCCCTTCCTGGAAGGTGAGAAAGTGATGTCATATAAATCAATAAGGTGGAGGGGGTGTGCAAACTGGGAGAGATTCAGCGCAGCGTTGTCGGTACATCAACTTGGCACAAATACCCAATCTGGCAGCGCACGGCCCTATCTCGGAAAGGTGAGAAAAGTGATATCATGCAAATCAGCAAGGTGGACGGGTGTGCGGACCATTGTTGCATTGTTACATTCCTGGCGACGTTCCTAGAATTGAGCATCTTGCTTCGTTCTTCCATCAGTCCTCCCAACACCACTCTCTGAACCCCAGTCATCTCTGTTGGCCGCTTCTCGCACTGTTTGTTTGGGGTCGCACCTCACAAGTCTTGATCCTCGGCACCAGCCGTGGAGATCTGCCTCGTTGAAGCGATTCTTCGCTCCTGGATTGGCGATCTGATGTTGCAAATACGACGTCGACTCCACGCGTCTTTCTGGCTGGCGTGTGTGTCTCACACTCCGGAACCAGTGTCTGAGAGGGGATGAAGCGTTCCGGAATAAATTTCAACCGTTGGGGAAATATGCCTCGCTCTGGTGTATCATGTGCGCGACGGGACACAAATCAACCCCGACCAGGGGCCATTCTTTGCCGGTCGACGGATCAATCGTCACTGTTTCCTTGACGACGGAGACTTCGTTGGCACGTTTCAACTTCCGGCAGGAAGGTCTGCGACTCGACCAAAGACGCATTGAGCAGGATACGTTGCGGGGATCTCACCAAGAAGCTATTTGCCCTCCTATGGTCCCTCTGGTCTTTGCGGGAATTGGGGGGGGAGACCTCCCAAGAACATAGACACGGGCACAGGCGTGGGCAGCAGCAGCTACCTGGCGCACGAGGATGTGTTTTTGTATGGCGGCAGTCCAGGGAAAACACGAGGGGGTATGGAGACGTTGTTGCTGTCAGCTTGTATTTGCCTGGGGAGGATAGTAGGATGTGTCCAAGGAACTGATCTAGCGTGCTGACGGTGAAATGACAATACCCCCAATAGCTGGTGGGGATGCGCAAAGTTGGAAATAGTCTTCTCGCGCTCGAATCTCCCCACGTTAATGTCGATTGATAAGCGACGCTTGCCTTCGCGCAATTGTGATCAAGAATAGAGTCCTTTCGCAGTGAACAAAGAGCAGCTTGCCCAGCTGATGGCCGATATTATAAGGGCCAAACATGACGAGATATGTCGCCTTCGTTGGGATTCAACCGTGGAAACAAGAGGATGGAGTCGTCTCGCCTCGAATCGTCAAGCAGCGCAGCGTCCCGCCCGCCATCGGGTTCCACCCTTTTGAGTCAAGGATGCCTTATTGAAGATAGGCAGTACTCAGCGATAGGTAGATTCCGTAGTAATAAGTATCCTTTACGGACAGTAATAACAAGACTCCATGCTTGAGAGAAGGAAGCTTCCTGGGTGCGGGAAGCGTACCTTTTCTCATATAGGCTTAGTAAGCCGAAATGGCTTAGGGTCGTCCGAGGAGTCCCTTTACTCCGCTCTTCCCCCTGAGCTACGGTGGCGCATAGGGGTGCTTCTCCCCTGCGAGTCACATGCTCTTCTGCTCTGTTTGTGACACTACCTAAGTGGGAATGCGCCAAGACGCCCAACCAGCGGCTGCCCACAACAGTGCCAGTGGCGCGCAGTGTCACTTCCCTGGATACACATGAAGAATAACAAAGGTCCTCACCATCTTTCTATTTTAAATTCCTGATTCTTTCCCACCTTTCTCCTCTCATTCTCTTCAGCGCAGCATCACCAATCTTCGTCATGGCGTCCCCCACGTCGTCGCATTCATCCAACGAACCACCAAGTGTATTTTCACCTGCAAAGAAGCGAAAACGCGGCGACAACTCCAGCTCCGAGGAGTATATTCACGATGATGTTCTAGGCGACATAATCAAGGGTCGTATCCCTGGGACAGCCACCTACACCGATAAGGGGCTTGATATCGAAGCCTACCGAGTAGGAGGACCGGAACTCCCGATGCTACCTATAAGATATCTCGAGACTCCCGAGGATAGGCGCACTCTATTTGATAGTCACATTGCCGGAGATTTGGTCAAAATTTTGAAAGAAAATTCTCTTTGGCCCGCGGACCCCGACTTTAGACTGGTCACGATGGTCAGCCAAGCACGACCGAACGCAGAAGCCTATGCATATGCATTTATGGAGCTACAATGGAATGATGGCTGCCAGCAACGGTGGATCAAAGCTGCCGATACGATGCGATCGAAGCTAGAAGATCTAGGATACCCGTGGATCAAAGTGCTGCTGGCAGATAGGCGTGCTATGGTCACACCATTTAGTAAGGTGATCTCTGCCGACGACCCTCTCCTGAAGACATGGCCCGTGGTCGCCAATAAGATTCTTAACGTTGTCTCCGTGAAAAATAGTTGGATTACTCTGGACCTTTTGCGACGCGGGAAAGAGTGGGCCGGGGGAAAAGACGAGGAAAAGACTAAAGCGGTTCTTTTGATACGATACGACGCTCAAGACTTTGACGGCCCTACACTTCAGGAATGCAGAAGCGCTATCAGCGGCGATCCTCTCTACCAGCAGAGAGGCGTTGAACTCGAAATCATACGAGGATTTTTGGTAGGAGGTACCAACGAACTATCCTATGAGAGAGAGCCACCTGCACTGTCGCACGGAGATGACATTTTCAATACTATCCCATATATGGGCGCCAGTATCTGCCCCGACTCCTATGTCGGATCTGGTTC
This sequence comes from Fonsecaea erecta, assembly GCF_001651985.1. Taxonomy (NCBI): domain Eukaryota; kingdom Fungi; phylum Ascomycota; class Eurotiomycetes; order Chaetothyriales; family Herpotrichiellaceae; genus Fonsecaea; species Fonsecaea erecta. The sequence continues at coordinate 33,965 of NW_017387264.1, read as the reverse complement.
CTTCGGCTGCGTTGTTACGCTGGGAGGCTCAGGCACGTACGGTCTAACCGCCTGCCATGTCGCTCTCCCAACATCCGACGGCCAGGTTTCCTACGCCGATCCCGAGGCACAGAGAAACATACCGGCTAAACTTATTGATTTTTTGCCTACTGGCGCTGCACTCGGGACAATTCCTAATGCGCCCGTGATCAAAATGCCGTCCAGAAACGACCTTGAGGACCTAAAGGAATACTATCAGCAGAGAATAGATAAGGGAAATGAAGCCTGCTTACGTCTCAATTACGTGGCGGAAGTACTAGCAATTGGAGATCCAGAATTGGATAGGACGCTTCCTCGGGGAGATCTCGCGACATACAAGCAATTCAAGCGCATAACAGAGCACGCTGAGGACTCCCTCTCGAAAGTTAATGGACTTCTCGCAGAGATAGATACACCACGGTGTTCGCTTGGACCTCTCCGATGTTTTTCCGGCTTCCGTAAGGACGAAGATACTGGAATGATCCTTAATTGGGCTCTCTTTCCAATCGACTCTCGAAAGGTACCGATCGAAAATAGAATACCTGAGCAATCTAGGGAGTATATTCAAACCTGCTTAGTTGGGTATTCTCGTCCTCTGACTGGGTATACTCCTCCTATGACTGAGGAGCCTGTCTTCAAAATTGGAAGAACAACCGGGTTTACCAAAGGCAAGATCAACCCAGCTGAGTCATTCGTTAGTGTCCTCGAGGCACCATATACGAGAGTTTGGCCGGCGGAGCCCGGCACCGAGCACCAGCAAATTCCAGAACTCAGCAGAGCTTCTGCAGTATGTGTCGTTTCGTGGGAAAAGGATAGAAGGTTTGCTGGCCCGGGGGATTCTGGGGCTGTCGTCTTTAATACGAGAGGAGAGATGAAAGGCCTCGTTGTGGCTGGAAATTCCGACCATACAGTGACCTATATGACACCCTCAACCGTGCTGGTGAACGACATCAAGAAGATGACTGGAGCGAAGGATGTTTTCTTTCCGACACCTGATGGTCCGATGGCCCGATGGCCCGTCGGCCCGTCAATGTAACCGATGGCGATTCGGAATTGAGGAGAGAGGTTCGAGGAGAGGAGAAGGGTTCGATCTGACCAGGGTCTGTGATGCCACAATTTCACCTTTTCTCGTCCGACGCCAGCAGGCCTTCGGAGGCAAGAGAGAGGGAGGAGAGAGACATTGATCGGAGAAATGGATAATGTTTCAGATTGACCGGGTATGATTTGGGGTCCTACAATCAGTCAGTTTCATAGTTCCATAACCAGTAAGAGAGGCTGTTCACAGATAGTCAGAACGATGAGATTAAGGCTGTTAACGAACGGGTTGGTGGTGTTGAAATGAAGTTATTGGAAGTCCAGTTGATGGGCGGCGTCATGGGAAGGGTGATTATCAGAGCGCGGACGCAGGATCGGGAAGCCAAATAATCCCTCAAAATCCCCCAAATTGCCCCCAAATCTCCAAAGTCACGTTATCTGTCTTGATCAGAACGGTGGCTCTCCGTTCATATCTGCCGGTAACATCACCTCTGTCAGAGAGCCGTGGGGTGGGATCGTTAGACGAAGAGTCAGAGGGTTGAACACGTATCTTGATTGTATAAAGCTGTCCTTGAGACATCGACTTCTCGCACTGTTGAGGGCCTCTCCAGCAGTGCGAGAATAGAGGTCCTATTTATCTCTTTCTGTGTATACCTTGTGGGGGCCGCCTTGGCACTTGGGGGCCACTCGCCCCATGGGGTGTTGTCGGCCGGGAAGCGCATTGTAACAGCCATTGTAACAGCCCTGGGGTGTTGTCGGCCGGGAAGCGCATTGTAACAGCCATTGTAACAGCCCTGGCGTGTTGTCGGCCGGGAAGCCCGGGTGACAACCTCAGCCGGCGCTTCGCTGGAAATCACCTAAATAATTACCACCCCAGCGACGGAGCGACAAATTAGAGAGAAGAACAGGATAAGAACATCTTTAAGTAGCCGAATGTAAAGTGTTGGATACCTCCTACAGAATATGCAGTGGTGGCGGCCAGGCTGATCTCCCCTTCCGCCCGAATGGCCCCCTTTTTTTTTCCCGGCATTAAATTGGTGTGGGAACACGGTTAAATTAGTTAAAGGTTTCGTTAAGCCTCCCTGTGATATAGTTAAAGGTTTAGTTAAAGCTCCTCCCCCTAAAATCTCCCCGCACGGGCACAATTTCCAGGTCGAACGTCATCATCTGTCTCGACGAACCACGAACTCCCCCGTGTTCGGATGGCATCTTTTCTCGAGCTCCGACACTATGTCTCTCCAGAGGCTTCATTGAGGGGACGACAATGAACCCTTCTGGCTGCAGGGTGTGGTCCAAATCTATCTCTTCACGGTAGAAGTCCAGATAAAGGCTGAGCTAAAGACCCCCGTGAACATGCACACCGTTTGCTCGCTGGCTCACTGGGCCTTTCTGTTCCCAGGACACCCTTCAAATCGCGGGGGAAGATCCGACGGAAACACTCGACACCGTACCGTGGGCTTGTGGAAGACCCGGGAACGCAATCGGGAACCCGAACGACCGAGCGGGACGAACAACGATGAGGTCCAGTACCGCTCCTTGATCACGATTCATAGTTGGTCGAAGGACTGGAGGAACCAAACGAGTCCTGTCCGTGAGCATGGCCTTGGAATGGGACTTGGAGGGCGTGAATAGTGCGGGCGCCGTCGACAGACCTGAGGATATGATGATCCAAAATGAGATCCTGCAGGTGAACCACGATGACCTATAGTAGGGCGGCTATTTCATCTAACAGTGAACTAAAGCGTCGGGAATGAGTCCCGGAAGCGTAGTGGCATACGAAAGGTAGGTTATAGAGGCCCAGGGGGATCTTCCTCGGAGGCTTAGAATGGCTTCTAAGGAAATTGGGAAGAAGGTTCGCTGCAAAATAGAAAGTAAAAGTACTGTTTGTGCGTGCTTTAAGGGTGCTGATCACTCTTATAGCTATGGAGTAAAAACACTTTCCAAGCTCCGACTCCTGTTTCCTCCTCAGGCCAAGTCGCCATCACGACATGCCTTTCATGACCTAAAAGCAGACCTTACTCACCCTCACTGTCTGTCCACACGCGAGCCTCAATTCTGACACCGCTTCTGTTTGAAGTGCCAGGGACCAATCTAGGTCTCTTGATGGGACATTTGCGTTTCCCTTTGGGATGGCCCTGAGTCTTGTTGTCATCCTCGTTGCTTGTGGTTTTATCTTCGTCGTTGTCACCCTCGTTGCCTGTGGTTCCACACTCTTCTGGGGAGCTGCGATGTCCACATGGTTCTGAGCTTGCTCTCGCCTTGCGTTTGCGTGACGGTGTCCAGAGCACCAAAGCAGCATCTGCATAACTCAAACGTTGGTCGAAGTCGAGCTCACCGTCACTCATGCGCTTGTAGACTTTGAGACGTCTGCGGCCGCCGTCGTCGATTGCGGTGAAAGCACACCCTGAGTCACTGATGCCCACGGTGCCAGGAAAACACTCCTGAGGCCCGCCCGACCACGGGGGCAATTTGATTCCGAACTGCTACTGGGTTAGTGGGCCAAAAGCAGGGGGAAAGAAGAGGACTTGCATGGTGGGCCATGACCTCTGTGGCTGTCTTGATGGCCTCAACACCCTGTGCAATCACACTGCCCAGTGCACGGATTTCAGGTCCCACCTCATTCTCAGAGTTGGAAGCGGTGCACTTCTTGTCAATGCATCTGGCCATGGCTTTGATAGCATCGCCTATATCAGGATGTTAGCTGGCTCAAAGCTGCCTGAGACTGGCTGGAGAATGAGGTTGCATACGACTGAATTTGTGCCTGACAGTGAAATTGTCGAGGGCCGCAATGATCAGTTGCTGGGTCATACCACGACAGTTGGGAGGAATCTGTACTGTCAGCTTGAATGAAGCAACATTAGAGCCGGCTGAACTCACTGCTCTGCACTCAGTGTTCGAATCGCGGCAGTGCTGACAAGCGCCACGGCGTCTGTCACATCTGACTCGAACTGTCCTGACGCCGGCTGCATAGGTTAGTATGGACAAGGCAGACTGAGAGCAGTTGCCTACGCGTAGTGCGCGGCTCGATCATGACTTGAGAATCTCGAGAAAGGCTGCGGACGCATCTCTGGCAGACTTCAAATTGCAAGACATCGCCTATCCTGACAAGTTCATCAATGGACTCGGAACTGGCCTGCTGTCAGCATGCTGTCTCTCTGGGGGGCATGCAGTGGTGTGTACTCACGACGCCATTGTCAGGGTTGGGCTTGTGGGAAAAGATAAGGGGGGTCTCAAGAGATGCGCGGGGGGAGGCAAGTTACCCATTGTGTAGAGGGAGAGAAAAGGAAGAGGGAAAGAAATTGAAGAAGGAGAGAAAAGGAAGAAGGAGAGAAAAGGACGAGGGAAAGAAAATGAAGAAGGAAGAGAAAAGGAAAAAGGGCGGAGGCGCCTCCCTCGTTCCTTATATGGTACGCCCTCAGCAAGGGTTCCTACACCGCCTTTTCCCCCTTGCCGCGGGTGCAGTTCTTCTTTCGGCATGGTTCACCTCCTTACTGTGTCATGTGTTGCTCGCTTGCGGGTGCAGTTCTTCTTGCGGCATGTTTCTCCGCCTTAATGTTCGATGTCTTTCCCCCTTGCGTCAGCAGGCTTGGCGCTGGTTGATCGGAACCGAACCCGCCCCGTTGCACGGTCACGTGACTGTACGAGTCTTGATGTGCCACAAGGTCGTCTCGGCGCTGGTTCTCCAGAACCGAGCCTTGTCCTGGGTTCAACCAATCAAAGGCAAGTAGCTGAAAGTGCTTCCAGGCGTCATAAAGCTCTTGGATTGAGCCCACACCCCTGAGAGGTCTCCGATTGCCGAGAGTAGAGTGACAGGAGGTCGGGAGCAGAGGGGTAGAGCAAGGTGGAGGTCCGCATGCTTAGGCTTCAACGAGAGAAGCGACCTAAAAGCATTGCTGTGGCAGGCTATTCAATACCTACATGGTGGCTACGAGGCCTCAGGACGATTCTTGGATGTTGAGAACAGTTCATCCAGTGACAACAGAGCATGGATTGGCAGAGGCCATGAAGTCGAGGCCAAAACGGTGATACTGGCAAACATCAAGAGGGAGGATGTCAGCTGGATGTCCAACAAGCTGCCCGAGTATGATTTCCAAGTATGGCGTGGATGTGAAGGCGTAAGAGGCGATGGGACAGCGAGCTGGCATGGCCCTGTACAAAGGGCAGGCATGTTATATCGGCTGGGCTGGTGGCTTTTCATCTGGCCTTGAGAGCCCGGCGAAGGATCGCCCCGCGTTCGGTGTTGAGCCCTGCGACCAGGTGCAGGAGCGTCGAGAGAGCTTCCTTGGAGGCGAACCGGTGGGGAGCGTGTGCTTCGGACTGGGTCGGGCAGTGGCGTCTGGGGGAAGACCATGTGTGGAATCATTGTTATGGTGCAATATGTGCAAATGCGAGTGCGAGCGTTGATGCCACTGGAACTGTTGTCTTTCTCTTTGCCATGATGGTGCTGATGGGAAGCCCTAGGCAGGTGATGGCGCGAAGTCGTCTTCTTAAATGCACTGGTCGCCGTGGGCAGGGCGGCTGCATTTCTGGCTTTGGGCTCTGCAGGCGAGAGATATGGTTTCGATCTGACATATGACTGCCGCGTACGCTGAGGTTGGCTGCAGATGAGGCCTTATCGTTCATGTTCGAGAAGCTCCTGAAGCGGCGGCCAGCAAGCTCTCCGCCAGCATCTACGCCCGCGCCAGCGATGTGAACACTAGACCAGTTCCCGGACAGGAACTCGTTAACGTCGATCGTTACGTGGAGACGCGACTCTCTCCTCTCACACAAGCACGAGCATCTCCATCTTCAAGCACTTGGCGAGGCCCTCGATGTAGCACTTGTCCGCCGTATAGAGCGACACGTACGCCGTCGATACTGGCCAAATTGGAGTGTTTGAAGTGTTTGGGGAGAATAGACTTGGTTGACTTTGATACTGCATCAGGACTTTGCCGTTTGGAGTATAATCGCCCTTACGCGGCACCAGACGGCTTGGGCGTTCATCTGCGACGCTTGTTGGTCGAGGAACGGCTCTTGGACTGAAGTCGTCGTCATCGCCGTCCCAGGGGACCTTCTCATGAAGTACCGGAATAATGTCGTGAAGTTTGCTCAAGCGAACCCATCAAAGTACCAGAAAAATTATGTCCTCTGGGTCACAAGGATTAAAAGAAGAAATCAAGCTTCCTTGGTGCCAACATGGTCGGCGACAGCAAAATTGCCTACACAAGCGGCCACAGCCCCAGCTGCGAAGGTTTCGGATGTGTCTGCCCGACTCCAGTGCCGAGCAGCCCGTGCCAGCATAGCACTGGCAAATATTGCATTTTGGCGGCGCTTTTGCGGAAACATTTCGTTCACGTCGCTGGGTTTGATCCAGGCCTGGAACAAAGTAAACAGAGTAAGGAGGAGTGGTAGTACAAAACTTGAGAAATCAATGCGAGTCTTTTTCCGTATCCATGATTTGGAACAAACCGCCTTCGGTGGCCGGGAAATCTTCAACATTCAGGTCTATGGCCGTCGCCGAAGAGAATTCCTTTTTCTGGTGGTCTTAGGAATGACGAAGTCCGGCACCGCCGGGCTGCAGGAGGCTGTAGGTCGAGGTGCTTAATGGAGACCAGCACACACACCCCGGGTCCCGCTGATGATGATGTCCACCGGGAGCCGCAAAGGCGAGTGCAGCTTTGGTGAGAGGTCCGAAGTTGTAACCAGTCCTCGGGGGACATTGTTGGATCTTTCCTATCATGGCAGGACAAGGACCAGAAAAGCGCAGTTTTCTTGGTTATGTCAGTTCATTCACCACAATGCGAAAGCACGACTTGCCGCATCCGCCTGGTACCCAAGAACGAGCCCTGTCGAGGACACTCCCATAACGTCGCGTCCGTCCGGTACATCCTTGCGCAACCACCGAAAATGTTTGCGTGACCAAAGGCCTTCCGCACGCCGGTGCACTTGATTGCTTTCTTTCTCCGTCTCCGAGGCCAATCGCCAGCGAGAAGACATTGGTGCAACTAAAGGCTCTGCAACTGAGACTCCATTCAGCATCCTGAACGAGATCAGCGATAATTCGACCTGCCACCTGTCTGTGTTTCGGCGATGATCGGGTCTGTGCAGATATTTTCTTCAGATCCATCCGTTGATCGGCTTGGGGAGGAAACATCCAACGGCATATTGCACCCTTTGAGTGGTGGACCGCCTGCCTGGACTTCTAGAACACCGAGGCAGTATCAGAAGCCGTGGCGCCGCAGGCATCTTTACGGGATGTCGGGCGGTATACGGCCTGTGCTGGTGTCTCAAAATTTGTTATCCGGTTTGAGAACATTCAAGTGTCTGGCTTCCGTGCGCCCTCTTCCAAATCGTGGATACTCATCGTCTCTCCGCCGACATGCCGTGCGGCAAAAGGACATCTCTTCTCGGTAAGAGGCCTTCAGAATATGAGCGCCCAGGTCACCTAACAACGCGACCTAAACAGTTTGACTTTGACGACCACCAGCGCTGGCCAGTCCACGCTGCGAGTCAATAGCAGTCATGATCACGCCGCAGGGAATAGTGAAGTAGACGGGCCCCTCGGTGCATCCGGTCGTTATATACCAGGATGGAGTCGGAGGTTAGCAGTAGAGGAGCTGGGTGAGGGCGGAGGAGCTCCTGTCAAGGGGCCGCCTGTAAAGGCACCAGATCGGGGATCGGGAAACCCTCCTGCCTATACTGTAATGGGTCTCAGAGGCGGTGGTGGCTCCAGCCACCACTCTGCAACAGGGTATCTTCACGTTTTGGAGGGTACTGGGGTTGATAGACGACAGGTAACAGTGGTAGATCAAGTATTAAGCCTTTCTTGACAGAGAATGGAGTGCCGGTTGCATTGAGACATCCTATCTTGCGTTTCCAAGAGCCTGTGGCCACCTAACGCGATCATGCATTGCTGTTGTTGTTGGTGGTGGTGGTATAGTCAATGCCAACCTGCGGGACACACCCCTGTGCGTTCTCGCAGGTGTATGCCAACTACCCATCGATTTCTGGTACAATGCTTTTGCGGGAGGTGCACCCTGCCGGGATAGGGAGAACGCCTTCATCTTTGCCTGAATGTCGGAATTCAACCCGCTGGTACGCGAGGGTAACGTGCCTGGCCTTCTGGCTGCGTTGACAGGATCAAGCGGGGCGGATGAGAGGTTCGTGGAAGGAGACATGCTGTTTCCAGGCGAGCCCAGCGATAGGAGCATGGAAGGGGACTGCGGCGGACGCTGTCGGCGAAGCCTTAAAGGACGATTTGACTCTGAAGGTGGTTATTCAGGAGATCTTGAGGTTTCGAGAGAGAATGGCTACTAGAGCGGCGATCGGGCAACGGTATGGTTGTGAGGGTTTGGAAAGGGTTCTGTATCCAACTAGCCAACCTAGTAATAAGGAGGACAAATCCGAGGAGAGGAAAGCAGAAGGAAGAGTCGTCTTACTCGCTCTTTATATCGTACGCCTTTAGCAAGGGGGTTTCCGATATTGTCTCTCCCCCTTGCCTCTCTTATGTCTTGCTCCCTTGCGTACGTAGATTCTCGGCGCTGATTCTTCGGAACTTCTCCTTGGTTCAACCCATCGTAGAGGGGGAGTTCATGGAAGGAGACATACTGTTTCCGGGTGAGCCCAGCGACGATGGTTTGGAAGGGGACTGCGATGAGAAAGCTGTCGGCGAAGCCGTAAAGGACAGAGTTGGACTCTGAAGGTGGTTGTTCAGGAGATTTTAAGGTTTCGGGAGAGGATGACTGCTGGGGTGATGAGTCGTCCATGGTGACTGAGATGGTGGTGGTTCCGTCCTCGGAGGGAGTATCCAGTGTGAGAAGGTGAATGTACTGTATATAACTCGCTTCACAGAATGGCTTTGCCAGTGGTGAGCTATGGGGATGCATGTGTTGCTGTGCCCTGGTGCCCACGCAACTGCCGTTCCACATCACGATTTATCAAAACTGGCACCGGATGATTAAAGGATTTCATTCATCTATACTCGTATCTCGTGCGAAGAGCTAGGCTTCTGCTGTTGATTATGTCTGTAAGTCGCACAACCATTAGCCTGCCATCCTGCTCTGGCTGGGTGCGGACTTTGCCCTCGGTCAAAGTGAACTGGCAGGCTTCGCCCGAGAACACTGCTCCATATACTTAACTTTCCCCATATCCTTTTCATCCAGGAAGGACGGGCGCGGGTTTGCAACTTGGACTCTGGCTTCTCAACGACTATGCACAATAACCCGCCGTGTTTCCGCAAGAGGACGCCTATAACCAGTCGTGGCGGTGGGACATGGCAGCGGTCACGTGGCAATTGGGAGGGAATTTTCTGTTACATTATTAGATGTGCATCCATTCATACAACGTGTATGTATGGCCTTGTTTGAACAACAGGTTCGTGGCCAGGGGCCGACAACGAGGGATGAGAGTCCTCGAGAGCAAGCGCCCCTAGCGTCCGTCGCTCTTCGAACTCCACCCAACATGGGCGAGAACTTGTACAGGGCGGTCTCAATTTCTCGAGCATAGGGTTCTCAGAACTCGTACGGTCACAGGGTGGGGAAGGACTCGCAGAACACGTGCCACAATTCGTGGTCGCAGTAATCGTGTTTATTGAAGATGAACGTTCCCGCACCCACAGAGGGACTTGACATGCAACATGGGATTCCCTCAGACGCTCCAGCCGCAAACACGTCAAATCGTGTCCTGGCGGACTCCATCGTTCACCCTGGTTCGTTAATACACAAGGACCTCTCGTTCACTCGCTCTTCCATGTCATTCACGACCGCACGCCTGCTGCCTCGAGCTAGCTCTTTGCCGCCATCATTGCGCCAATTTTCTTGATCAACTCGCTGGTGTCGGAGAACAACCTCAGCAATTCCACCCTCCGTCAAGCACCGCAAGAGCCCTTTGCCATCAAACCAAAACGTGTCCCCCGTCATACAGGGCTCGATTTCCAATCTTTCCACGATGTAGTTGTCCACGAGGATTGAGACGCTTATTCAGATCGTCGAGGGTCGACACCACTGAAGCGTCTCTGGCGTAGGGCGGATAACGGGTAAGGAAGCTGCGAGTATGAAGGATCGAGGCAGAAAAAGATCAAAGAGTCGACAAGATTCCCCATCAAGACCGTAGAGGGCAGCATCCAGATAGTAGAAGAGAAGACCGATCGAACAGGGTGAGGACTCCGATAGTTTTCTGGGACTGGCACAGGCGACGAGGGAGATGAGGATACGACGCGACACATCTCGACCGCCTTGTTCCACTTCCTGCACAACCGGTCGGAATGGGGGACTCCAACAGTTGCCGACAGATCCGAGCTTAAGAAAAGCAGGATCGCTAGTCTGTACCGCGATCCAGAGCATGCTGGCCAGAAGTGCCGGAGTACAAGGCATAGGATTGGTAGGATGCAAGGAAGACTTCTTTCGGAAGATGTAGCAGTGTTATTCGCAACCGCCATTTCTCTCATGAACGTGGCTACTTCTTGGTATCTTCCGAAGTCTGGAAGGGTGGAGCTGAATAGGTAGAGACAGCAGAAAGCTATCAGCGCATACCCAAAGTCGGCCATACATAGAATATTCTGACGCCTGAAAGGGGTATAGCCAGGAGACATCGAGAACAAGGATGGGTAGATTCCACGGATTTGGCCAGGGATTCTCTGGCAACCTGAGCCAGGACGCGGTGAGATGCGGGATGTGCGTCAAGAGCTGATCTTGCCTTTTCAGCCTCCCGCCTGCGAGAACTCCCATTCACAGCCGGTATCAATCTGGATGAGTACCAGAAGATGGTCCAAACCCACAGCGACGCCATCATCACTCAAGCGACTCTGCCAGATCTGCCGGAATCCATCACTCAAATTACCTGCGAACTATTCGGGCTCGGCTTCCCTGGCACCCCACTTTTTTTCACTTGCCACACATCAGCAGCGTTTCATTCTTCAGTTCTTTGGTCGACGGTCTCGACGATTCATCCCGGAAGGACGCAGAAAAGTTGTTCGAGTGTCTGCTTCCTTGTCTCTTGTCTCTTGCTTGCAAATCCCAACAGCCTGCCATGCTGGGCAGCAGCTTTTCCAGAACATCCGGAAGCCTAGCAGTCCAGGCTGCCACTCGTTGCACGACGATCGGTGGCTTCGCAGCCCGCGAACACCGTTTGAGAGGATGGTGTCAGCGGGGGTCGTTCAGGAGGTCGGATGCGAAAGAGAACTGGTTGCGGCGAATCGTGGGCTCGTGCCTGACGTGAAACGTTTGAGAAAAGGAGGGAAGGGGGGTTCGTTCTTTGTCCTGATGAGCATTGTCGAGGCCAGTGTTAGCTGTCTTGGTCAATAGTACATTGTTGGGCCTACCTGGAGGTCGATTAAGGATTCGACAGCTGGGCTGGCATTGCTCCCAGCAGGACGGTTTGCTGAAAAGACCAAAACATTACATTGTATTGTTATTCCTCTTCTGCCCCAAAAAGCCAAGGAAAAAGGCCTTAGGCGGCCTTAGGCGAGCCCGGGCGACCGCGTCTCGGTGCTGATCACCCCTGCGCAGGCCTTGTGAGCCTTCGCCGGAACTTTTACAGTAGGTCCGCTAGAGTCACCGGCTTGGCCAACCACTACACCCCCGTGCTTTTGAGAAGGGTTTTTTCTATATATTTGCTATGGTAGAATAATACATTTAGGATGAACCGATAGCTCAGTAGAGACACTCTCGGAATATCGCGCATCTTCCAGATCAAAATCGCGTATACCTGCCCTTGGCTTCAATCACAGCGTTGACTCTCTCATCCGTCGACTTGATAGTACTCTTGATCTTCTTCCTATTGATCCTCGCCCATGCCCTTGAAATAGCAACTTGCAAATCGGTCGAGAGTCTCGTGCGAGTCTCCGGTTGTCTACTGAAGATCTGGATCAATGGCGTTAACCAGACATTTGAGCCCAAACCAAAGGTTTTCGATGGAGTTCAAATCTGGCGAAAATGGTGGCAATTCCATCACAGTTGTTCTATTGATATCAAGCCACTCCGTGACCTTTTTGGCTTTGTGAATATGTGCATTATCTTACATGAAGATCCGGTCAGGCTCCTAGACTGACCGGACATTATCTGCAAGGACTTTGGGATAGCAATTGGCTGAGTAACCCATATTTGCTGACTCCTAATCGAGCGACAAGATGTATGCATCAGAAGATGCGCTTCCGAAGATTGCAGCCCAAATCATGATAGACACATCTTTAAACATACCCCTAGTGTTTGCTTTGTTCCTATCCCATTCTTGATCAGGCGTGTAGAAGACCTATTCTCGCTTGTTTTCACTGCCGCGTTGGATAGAGCATTCATCGCTTCAGATGCCTTTCAGCCAATCCTCCCGCGTCCGGCCCCTATAGGCCATTTCCCATTGCAAGTGCTGTTTAGCATGTTCGTCTGTAACTCTGGGACGCGTTTTCGTAAGCTATTGCTTGATATTGTGGTTTTCAAGCAGGCGAGAAACTGTGTCATCGGACATTTCAAGTTGCAGCCCTTTTCTCAACTCTGGATGGGAGATTGTAGGTTAACGCTTGGTGGTGCGTAGATTGGATAGCCCTTGAGGTCGTCCAGTGCGAGCGTTCTTGTCTGGTTGTGGATTTTGTAGGATGTCATGAATAGTTGATTTTGGAATCCCAGTGATAGCAGCGATCTTGCCGACGGATGCACCCGACAAGTGCAGCCCGTATACAAGGCCACGCTGAAATTCAGAATGCTCTTTTCTACCAGACATCTCTCAAACAGATAAAACATCAAGTGAAGCATTGGTAGTTGAGAAATAATTGTTCGAAATGTCTACATTTATCCGTGGTGGTGGTAGTGGGTGCCAAGAGGTGAGTGTGCGGTGACGTTTGCGGACCTGCAACCAAACAATCATGCCTTTTGGTCACTCGGCACCTCTCTATCTGCACCACTCGTTCCCTTTACACATTCATTATCATGACTCTCAGATGTAAACTATTCGGTAATCTAAAGTCCCTCCTCCTCTACCTCCAGGGTAAGTGAGCCACTCCCCCAGATGGCCACGCAGTGCATTCTGTTTCGCCCTAGCGAAGTGGACAGAGAGACGTGCGACGCCGAACATCGGGTTGGGGCGGTGCATGGCGGACAGTCACTCATCGTTCGAACCGCTTTTGAAAGGCACCTTTTCTCCCGTCAAACTGCTGCTGATACAGTTCACTGCGTAAGATTCAATAACGAGGAGATCTCGTTCTGAGCACTCACCTACCGACCCATTGCCTCGAACCTTGTTCACCGCACAAACAAGCAGCAAGCCAGAGTCGACACCACTTCTCTCATTCTCACCCTCGACGGCTCGACCATCGAATAAAGCGGCTAGCTCGTCGGCGTGGCTCTCTCGCTCTCCGCCATCTGCGAAGCCCTCCTTTCCATGTACAATACCATGTACAATATCCGCACCGGCAGGGGAGCACACTCATTCCAGAGCGGGCTCGCGACGGTCGAAGAAACAACCAGAGCGACCGTCCGAGCCAGGGGACTTCTTCCCATCCCAGGGTGGGAATGGCCGAAATCGAAACAGTCCCGTCCCACTCCGAGCAGGTCACACCCTTTCATCAAAGGACCTGTTCTTTCCCCGGAGTCTTTCCCCGGAATCTGCCGATCGACCAAATCCACCTCATTACAGCGGCTCCTCTTCATATCTCTCCCAGCATCGACAGAATCCTTTGTTGAACGATGCAGCCAAGATTGAGTTCCTTCACAATAGCAAGGCATGCGAGATGAATGGGGCCCCCAACCAAGAAACCACCTACTCGTAGGTTCATTGCTTAGAGGATTCCGGGCCCGGCTTGGGAGCAATCTCTCACAGCATCGACGAGCAAGTGAACGAGAAAGGACACAGACAAGTCGGCACCCTCCTATGGCAGGATTAACACCGGACATTGCATTTCGAGGGCAGTAACGAAGCTTACTGGACAACGCCAACGGCTAGGTCACGCCTAGGGCACTCACCTGCTTGACAGGATCTCGGGTTCTGGAAAGACGACTTTACTGGACATCCTCGCACAGCGTCATCGTACAGTCGGGAAGGTTTCGGGCAAGATCACGTGCCTCTCAAGCCATCGTTCCAGCGAAAGACGAGATATGTCCAGCAGCAAGATCTCCGTCTGCCCTTCAGCACAGTCCGCGAAGTCCTGCATTTCCCGGCTCTATTACGCCAACCTGCACCAGTGCCACAGGCAGAGAAATTCGAATATGTTAAGGTGATCGAAGCTCTCAAATGCAACACTTCAGCGATGCAGTCACTGGGTTGGTCAGCCCAGCGAAGAACTGAACATTGAACAAAGGAAACTTCTGACAACAACCCACGCCGATGCGCAACGGGACATCCACCTGCTGCCTAGCCGTCTTGAAGAAGGAGAAGGAGAAGGACTCCTCGAGCGGGACGTCGACGTGTACATCACGTCCGTCTCCTCTTCGTCCACGACCGGGCCCGTCAACTGGGTGGTTGCGCCTCGCGTTTCCATGAGGAAGATGAAAGAGGACATCATCAACGTCCGCCCACTCGGCCACCGGCCCAGTCTCGGCTCGATCGTCGACGAAGTCTTGAACTCCTCTTCTTCTTCCTCGCCGTATCGCGGGGAGCGAGTGCCGCTGAACCGCGACGACGAAGCCACGGTCTTCGTGTGCGGTCCGCGCACGCTGTCTCGCGACCTGAGGGCCCTTGTCGGCCGGCGCGTCTGAGATCCGTCGCCTCAGAGCCTGTAATTGGGATGAGATTGTTGATAGGGTCACGTGATGGTGAGTTACTCCGCTGTCGGTGCTGAGTCTGGTCGATGTTGCCCTCAAACATGCCTGTCAACACTTTGGTCGTGCCCACGATATTAGGGACGATTGATGGCAAACTGGCTCGTTTGAGATGTCTTGAGCCACTGCCCAATCGCCTCTGGTGCCGGCGCGACTTCTCTTCCTCTTCTTTGGCCCTAATGAAATCCACGTCTGGTGAAATGTTCGTCGCGGATTCCAGAATGACGTCTCGTCACGACTGACGAGTTCTATGCTAATGATGAAAAGGTCTTCAGACAAGAAGCATATGAACAAAAGTTCAAAGAGCAGGTTGAGAAACTAAAGACCGGGCAAGGCGTCCGAAGACAAAGACCAAGGCAAGACCGGCACTGGAGCCATCGAGCGCGGCACCGGACGAGTGGATGTCCTCGCCGGCGATCTTGTGCAGCCACTTGACGATGTACTCGGCCGTCTACGTCATGCGGGTCACCAGCGCGGTTTTTGATGAGCTGGCTCGCAACAACCGCGTCTTGAGGATCTTTCGGCTCCGGTTCGCTAAGCAACGATTGCACCGAGATCATCGTACCATCAAGCGAGAGCAAGGATCAGACATGCCAGCAGAGAGATCGTTTTGCCCCATTGAATGGCCATCATGCGGATGCCGCCTGCAATGGCGGGAAGGCACCAGATAGATCCTCAATAGGTATTGCGCCTGAGAGTTATCCTGGCCACTATGGACTGTCGCTCGCCCGCCGGTGTGAAGTAATGTCAATTCTGTGATCGTCGCATTTCGGTCCCAGCGACAAATCCAGGTAATTCATATCTGCTCCCGCAGCATGTCGAGCGGAGCTAAGGGGACAAGAGACGTGAGTGCTCGCTGACGAGAGGAACGTCCAAACCCCTTCAATCCGTGTCCTTGATCTACCATTTCAACCTGTCAATGTGCCTTGTCAATCCAGAAGGTTCCTCACAGTAATCTCTACCATCACCAAGTACGAGGACATATCGCAGGAAATCTCCTCGAGTGCATGAACCTCATCGCCGCAGAGGGCCAGGCCGCCGGGCCAGCAATCTCTATGACTAGTGGCACTACTTGTCCATGGACATCATCTACGAGCTCTCCTTCGGAATTGGGTACGATATGCTCCACAAGGGAGACGAGAACCCGCCCACATCACCGGAGAAGGGACAAATTTCTTTAACCAAACACTACGGAACCTCCACGGAGACAGGAAGAAGACTGCAAAGGGGGTCAGAGAGTCCAGATGTCAGATCATTGCGTGCGGCGCCATGTCGATTGGATCTCCACCTTTGCATGCTTCGTACCCATTCACTGCGACCACGCACAACCCATCCATCCCACAAAGGCGTCATCGTCTTATCACAACGGAGGTCATCTCCGAAGTCAAGTACATGTATTACTCTGCGGACTTGGCTCAACGAGTCACTAATGCTCTCGCCGACGAGGCATTTGCCAGGCCTCTCAGCGCACCGAAGCCGAGATCAACCACAGAGGGGCCGGCGCCCATACCCACGGAGGAGGATGGAGATGTCCAGAACACGGCACCCTAGCAGCAGCCGCAGCATCGACAGAGGGGCGAGAAGAGGAGCCTCAAGCAGCGCGCAAAGTACACCGACGAGCCCGAAATCAAACAAGAATTATTGCCGCCACCCCGTCGAAGCTCTCTAGCGACCTCACTCGCGAGTAGCTTCAGTCGCGAAGCGGGCAACGAAGTCGTTCCAGTCTCGGGGGATCCCAACATTGTCGTACTGCCCCGATTTCAAGACGTTATGCGACGCAGCACCTTCAGCTCCAATCGCGCTTCGATCACCTATATCTCGGACACTTGGACATGCAATGGTCAAGGACGAAGCAACTATCAAGGTGGAGGATCCGGAGGAAGCTGTGATCAATTTTGCCAGTCAGAGCGATCTGTGATCTCATGCCTGTGAATATCTCGACTCTCATGTCGGCAAGGCATTTCCTCTGATGCAAGCTAATTCAAGTGGATTTCTGTCAGTGACATCTTGGCTGGGCCGGGATGTGCTTTCCTCGTTCCCGGTCTATGGATATCATCTAGATGGGTTGGACCAGGGAACGGTAATATACGACAACACCAGTGCTCAGTACCACCTTCCATACCATCCGACATCCCACCCGTTCCGCCTCTATATCCAAATCCATTGGGAGTCACTCAAACAACCTTTTCCAGTGCTGGTAAGCCCGACCCTCTTGAATTCTTCCCTATTGCGATGCAGTCCACTCGATCGTAAGGAAGATATGAGATACCCGTATCGCTCACCTCATTCGCGAGCACGAAAAACCAACTCGATCAATAAGTGACTCATATGAATATCAATTGTTCCTGCCAACTTTCGTGACCGCCCGAAGAACAGGCCCAATATTCAGCCGCCACACGAACAGACTGGCCACCTTGTCGCCCCGCCGCGCCATACAAAAGATGCGTCTTGAGGATGGACCATCCTTACCCGTGGCTATCCACATGCCTGGGCTTGCGGAATTACAAGGCATTTGTCCTCTTTCTGATCTATGCGTCTCTGTTCTGTTGGGCCTGCTTTTTCAATGCTCCTGAAGCCTTCAAGCCATCGGTGGCTGATCCGAAGGGGTGGCCAGCTGTGCGAACGAAAATGACCAGGAGGTGCAGATTAATGTGATTGTCGTCGACTGCTGGGACTCGGAGGTTGTTTGCATCGGGTTCTTGAGGCAAAACATCACTTTTGGCACCATCCGACTGACATGGTGACGACCTCTTGCGAGGTGCCAGTGTCATCAGCTCACCCAGGTCTATCACACCTCTCTGTTTGCCTCTTCGTGGTGACAACGAGAATTGTGCGAAACAAACTCACTCAATTGTCCTTTGCTTCGTGCGGGCGCCCTCCCCTCCCCGCCCGGTCACAAGCACCTCCATTTACTCCGTATTCCAGCTTCTGACAAGAAGCCGAGCACGTCGCTTGTTGGCAGCTCAATGTCGAGGTGACTACTATGCTGCAAGGGAGCCTGGTCGTCGAGATTCAACCCGATGCAATGACAACAGGATGTGCAGCTAGCAGCAGGTACCAACCTTCTCTCAAAGAGCCATTGCCTACTGCAACGATAACGTCTGAACAGGATGGTTTTGAGGGAATAGAAGGAGATTTGGAGGAAGAGCAGATCCAATTCGCCGAGAACGCAGTGGTTGGATGGCCGTCATGAGCTCCTTGATCACGGGATGCCAGCAATCGTCCGTCGCCTCATCTGATGATCCAGGGCTTTTCGACAATCCGAATTGTGCTATGATGGTTCGGCTCCCAGTACGTGTCGACGAGAACACGCACACGGGTTCGGCAGTGACGGCCTCGAACGACGTGCGCAGGGTGCCGCAGGAACTCGTCGGCGTCCTTGTCGGCGACGTGGAATGTTACGTGGAAGCGCCGGATCGCTCAATGCAAACCGCCAAAACTGCAAATGAACAAAGGTGTTCCTGTCATCGGAGGCCGACCACGCTCTGACATGGAATGTAAGCACAACGCCATGTCGACTGAGCTAAAGGGGAGCTTACCATCTTGAGGGTCCACACTTTGAGTTCACCGTCGACTCCCTCGACGTCTGTCAACTCAACGCCCTCCCGCCGCCATCTGCGAGCAGGGTTGCACCAATACAGCAGTAGCTTTCGAGCCATCAACACCTGCATCAAACCGGCCGCCGGTGACGTGGGAGGAGTACCTATTTGTTGGCGTAGAAGTTTGCTTCTCGACCTTTACGAGGGCTCTATCAGGACATATGTGGAATCACTATCCAACCAAGTCGCCCATCGAAGTCGGCTCAACCGCAAAAGACTGGTCCGCCAGATGGTGAGAGATGTGTTCTTCAGAGTATTAACATCCGTCTTCGAGACGGCTCCTCCACCGCTCGCTTCTCCACGACCATAGTGGAATATCGGCAGGGGCCAGCCAAGCCCCATCTCCGTCCATAACTCCGGACTCGGATCCAGAATCGTCACAGGCGCCGACTCATGAGACCCTTCCAGGAACAGAAGAACCAGCATGCGCAAAATTTGCACACGAGACTTACCTGTTGCTTTGCCACTATTATGGGCGGGCTCCCTGCTTCGTCTCTGGCGGCGTTCTGGCAGGTCATGCCAAATCGCACTCGGCCGGACTTCAAATTCCAACTGTGTACCATATGGCTGTAAGCATCTTTCCAGCCAGTGAACTTGCGTAGCACTGGCCCACCGTCTAGGTACCGTGAACCGGTCAAGGAAAGCGCCAGTACCGCTGTCTGTAGGTCGCCGAAGCGCTGAACACAGCCGCTCATCAGGTCGAAAGCAGTCTACGTCGCCGTACCAGACACAACAACGTTAACGTACGCACCGTCACCTGGAGGGATTTGCGTCAGTGAAGTGGATTTCCCTCATGTCTTGCTTGCCACATGAACCGCTAGAGGCCTGTTCTTACACTGAGGGGGGCTGCGAGTCCGCTGTAGCAAAGAAGAAGTGCTGAGCTTGACAGGTTGTACGCATTAATCGTCTCATAAGCACGAAAAGGATATGGACCGCCTCAGGGAGAGCGCCTTGGACGGTGTGTTCTATCCTGAGTGGTAGAGATTGGAGGAGCATACAGAAGGCAAACACGAAAATAGCGTTCGTACACACGAGAGCGTGGAATCACGGATGGGAACCGAGGAGGAACAACTCCACGGAATACGACTGAGTGGTCATCAAACTCGGCTGTGTGGCAAGACGAGAGTCTGGATAAATGTGTGGGATCCTGCATCACAGAAACTGCACGCTCGGGTGCCGGAGTCAGATCCAGCAGAGATCCAAAAAGCCTTGACGGTGGCGGAAGCGACGCAGTCAGCTTGGGCGTCGTTGCCTTAGCGAAACGGAAAGCCATGGCCTTTTCGCTGCTGCGTGTTTTACAGCAGCGCACAGTCAGTTCACTTTCAACAGTTGCTGCAACTGGAGGTGGGCAAGACACTGCAGGGTGCCGAGTCCGTGTTCGAGAGAGGAATTGATGACAAGTTAATTTACGGGAGTCCTGTTGACAGTCGACGTTGTTTGGTCTTACAGCCAGTCGATTTCCATATCGTGCGTGAACTTGGCAACAGACTCGTCACAGACGCGATCGATGCCGATCGTTCGACTCACAAGCAGGAGCTCTATGTCTTTTGGATTTTGAGGGATGAAATTGTTGGTGTAAAAGTTTGTCAAGCTGGTTCTGTTAATGCCGCCCGTCATCTGCGTGCCCATCCGAAACAGTCGATATGTAGCTGGAACGCAGGGGTGGGCGGCTCAAGGAGACATGTTGTTGAACAAGAGGATCCGGCTCCTAAGATTTTTCCCTGGCCTGCAATGCAGTCAGCCGGCCACTGACCCTCCGAGGGTTGTTGTAGGTCCTTTGTCGCGCCCACCCAAAGATCTCGACACACTCGCAAGTGATCTTTTTGCCTGGGGAGCCGGGGGGGGGGGGGGGGGGTCCTTAAAGATCGGATCACCCTCATTTGCCATCACCTACATGCATAAGACACAATAAGGAAAGCTAACATGCCTCTCCCGCTAGACTCGAAATTTTGCAAAGTGCTGGAGCCGCTGCTCCCGCCGGTGGCGACTGCGCCGAAATTGGCTTCAGAAGATGCTGCCGGCAGGCGTCAAGCAATGGTCATTTTCTTTGGCCCATTCTTTCGCGCAGTGCCTGACTCCATAGACGTAGGCGAGGCGGTGTTCAATGTCAAATCCAGCGACGATAGATCAGAACAATCTTAGGCGTGGGGACACCATAAAAGGTCCGCCTCTGCGTATTCTCTCACTAGGTATGAATGGTCATGTCTCGGCTTTACATCTCTGTGTTATCTGCGCTCGGCTTGCTGATGAAACTAGATGACGGCGGTTTTCGCGGGTTTCGATGCTTATCATCCTCCAAGAACTCATGTTAGTGATGGATATCGTCTCGATGCACTCCAGCTCCGTCGAGTACGTGTCCCGCGCGTACTTGACGTCGATGCTGTTGCTCTTGATGATGGTGCTCAACACCACCGGCTCGATAGTTCACAAGGTCGCCACGACGTCGGGGCACTCCCACCTGACTAGCGGCATAAACTTACGCTCGTATCCCTCCACGACCGGGTGGAAGTTCATGCCCCCCCTGAACACGTCTACGATCATGGCGGTGGACGACGGTACACTCCTCTGCCTGAACATCATCGACAGCACCTCCGACGCCGTCAGCAGCGACAACTCACTCATGGTGGCGTTCCTGATCGTCCTCACAAGCTCGCTAGCGTTATTCCTCCTGTACCTCTCCTGCTACGCGTGTCCGGTCGAGGTCTTGAGCCTCGTCGAGCTAATCCTCAAGCTGTCGAAGCCCCACGTGGAGTACATGTCGGCGACCTCGGGATGATGGTCACGTATAGGGTCGTGGGTGCGTCAAGAGCTAGTCGTGCCTGCACTCGTGAGCGTCACCGTCAAGATGTCCATGAACGTGATCAGCTCCGACATCAACACGATCGGCGCGGAGATGAAGTGGTTGGAGGACAAGCCAAACACCATGCTGAGAGGCAGGTTGGCGTTCAGCGGCAGGATGGGAGACCCGCTGACGGTCCAGGAGTTGCTCACGATGGCGCAGGAGAGTAAGGGGTGCAGCCACGCGACCAACCTGTGCTTGGACCAGAGCTTGTACTTGACCCATTATCTCGAGCGCGAGCACTGACACCTTGCAGGACATGGTCCGTTCGTCCTCATTGACCGCGATCGTCAGTGCCAGTCGAGGAAACTGCCGGAAAAGAGCCTCGAACAATTAACTGAGGCCGGACGGTGTTTGATGCGTCCATAGCATCCAGCCACACCAACAGAGCAGCAAGACGACGGAACAGACAGCCGCCACACTCAACAGGGCTCTTGAAGAGCTTGGGAGGCAGGGCGCGCCCTACCGCGTTCGGCGTTGCCCAAACGGTGGTTTTTACCTTGAGGTTGGGATCAGAACCGCCTCGGGACGTCGAGAGCACATCCACGCTTCTTCCATTCCTGGGATCGCGCGCTGTCAATCGGAATTGCCCTTCGCCTGTGGGCCTCACCAAGAGTGTTTCGAAAAGGCTCCCGCTCGATTGCAACGGTTCATGGGCTGAATGAGGTCGCTCGCTGGCTGCTCGAACTGGGTTTATGGCACATGCACCGTCTCTTCCTCTTATACGCACACAGGACCGGAACGATAGAGGCTGGACACCACATGCTTGACTGGGTATGCTAGATATGCGGCTATCTTTTGTTTTTCCAGCCTCGCTATGCTTTGAATTGCCCATGATCATGCACACCTCCCGCTCCACGTCGTTCAAAGAAGCGCCCTCCAGAGTCATTGGTCTCGCTGCCGTTACTGTCAACCTGTCTCGACCTTGCCGCTATCGTACGCCGGCAGAGTTCGTTGCTCACATCACCCCCCCGCCCCAGCTCCCGAGCAGCGTGGAGTGATCCTGCATTGGCAACAGAATTTGGTGTCAACCATAACTTCCCTGATCTTGGGGCTCGCAATGTGAAGATCTCTCTGGGCCACCATACGCCAAAGAAGCTAGCATGGCTTCTACGACCACCATAAACAGCGAAGCGCGTTTCATCACTGATCATATCCGCCGGCCCAGTGATATTGATGAAGCTCTTTGGCGTTATGAGAGGGGTTTCCTCCATCTCTGCACAACAATCAAGTTCAACCCCAGCAAGCCGCAGCAGCCGCAGCAGCCATCGACGACAACGACGACACCGACTCTGACTCCGGCATTCATCAACTACAGTCTCGAAGGGAAAGCGTTGTATGGGGACTGAGTGTAACTCCAGCATTCGGCGCGTCTCGATGGCATTGGCTGCACAGTTCGTCGAATTGGGTTCTGATTTTGGCGGCTCATAAAAGATGAAAACGACGAGATGCTGGCAGGATTCATCCCTCGGCAGCCTTACAACCAATACCAAACATCGCCGAGGACAAGCTCGAAGATTGAAACGATCAAAGAGATTCGAAGTAGTCAATTTCTCCGGCAAAACCAATTCCCGGAGCGATCGTCGGATCTCATCATGTCCATGTCGATGGAAGCGGGTTCATGGGGAGTCGGCCGAGAAGTGGTGGGCAGAAAGCAAAAGGGAGTGGCGCACTGCCTGATGCCTAAGTTGAAGGGGTTTGCTGGCGATCATCTGAACGAAGGCGCAGTCCCGCCATGACCCTGTTCTTCGACTCACCCGCCAACATCACCACCCACGTCTTAGTACCAGACACCCTCTGAGATGAGAGGCTAGTGACCAGTCTTCGAAATACGGTCTCAACTACGTAGGCTGCATACAAGCAATTTCTGCCGATGTATGCCGAAGCTCAGATGGAACTCGTCCACTTTCTCTGCCAGACGGAGGATCAAGTGGTGCGCGCGGACTGCTGGTGAGCGCAAGTAAACCGGTCGTACGCAGCGAACCAGATATCCGTCAAGACCAGAGCATGCATTTCGTTTTCCCGTGTCCAGATTTCAACCTCCGGACAGCACACAGTATATCGAAACAAGCGACATTGGTTTTCTCGAAGTATTAATGTCGTGCAGAACCTCTCAACGTGCGAGCAACATTAGCTTTCGGCATGGTGAAAAGACCATCAGGAACCAATGCTTACCGGCGCTTGATCGGCGGTGAAGTGCTCCGTTAGAAAGCCTTCGGAACACCAGTACCGTTGGATTTTCGTGGACCGTAATTCGACCTGCTCAACGTGGCCAGCATCCACGACGCCAGCGTCCCGCTCCTCGACGACGCCGACTTCTTCCAGCTGCGCATCTTCATGGCCTTCTTCTCCACCTGGAGGGGTGCCGGCGGCCTTTTCCTTCTTCTTCTCTTCCAACTGTCTTTGCTTCTTGGTGGCCGTCCATAGCAGAACTGAGAAGGTCAACCGGTCAGGATGGGCTATAGAGTCTTTCATACCGTGAAGCTTCCTTTGTCTCCGAATTCCCCATGGTGGACGTGTTTCTAGGTCGATGGGCAACCTCTTGCTACTGAACGAGTAGTGCTACTCGCCGAGCTCTCGCGCTTCAAGTATCGTGTCATTACACGGTCTCCGGACCTGAGATGATTGTCATGGACTGCACCTGCTGGATCCTCGCTCTCCAGGGCCTGATCTTTTCGTTCATACCTATTTGGCTACAATACCTCTACACCTTGTGAGTGCCGATGGCGACATCTCTGGTGCCCGGCAGACAGTCCCCAAGACCGCCCTCAGGACTAAATGCAGGATCACCTACAAGATCACCTTCAACCACTCCGAGGCCCACCTCTAGTAGACTCTACTCGCTTTGCTGGTATGATGTCAGTCACGTGCCATAATTACGCTGACGGAGTTATGGCACGTGATATTCCGCTCCTTAAATCGCCCCAAGTCAGACCGTCTTCAGGATGACATTCAAGACCACCACCAGGATCATCTGCAGGGACCCCCTCAGGTCCACCTCCAGGGCAACGTCTAGGACTGCGTCGAGGAGGACCTCGAGAAAGACCCTCAGACCCATTGCGCCCTTGGAAAGTCTCTCCTCGCTTCGCTGGCACCTTGAGGAGTCCCAGTTGGTTCACGCCTCACAGTCTAGTAAAGATATCGAAGAGTGAACTGCCTCCGATTGAAATACCTTCGGAAATGGGTGAGCGTCATATCAAGTTTGCCGTGCAATGTGAAAGGCAGGGAAGACCTTTCAAGTCGACCGAGTGCGGGACACACAAGATTGTGCAGAAGGTCTTCCGTCCAGTATACATAACTGACTGAATATGTATCGCGGTATCACGGTATCATGAGGCTGACGCCACCCGCAGAAGGCTGGATGCCCATTCATCTACCCTACTGCCACCGCTTGCATTAATTAGACTTCTTCCGTACAATTGCACTTCTGACAGTGATTCCTCCTGTTCCAGGTTGCGCCGTGATACTCCACTCAGTCACAGTGTCACGGTGTCACGGTTAGCCAGCACGCACAGGCTTGGCTTGGCACACAGGCGAGGTATTTATACCCCTGAGCTCTCTCCCTCTCTCTCGTCTTCTCTTTCCTCAGCTCAATCTGCTTGTATATATATATATATGGCAAGCCACAAGCTTAGAGCTTTCTCCTTGCCCGGTTGCCTCGTCCGCACCCTCCGCTCAAAGCTGGGACAGTCCGAGCTGCGATGTCATCGTTTTCGCACGGATTCCTTGTCGTGCCGTCTTGTACTCTGGCGCTCATGTGCTCTCTGGCATGTCCATCGAGGACATGGAGGCTGCCGAGATCTTGAACAATCTATCTGAGAGTGGGCCGAAAGAAATGCGGGTTTGTTGATCGCAGGAACGGTGACCAGAATATCAGGTACTTGAAGTGGTCTGCGCCGGGCGCTACAACCCAACCGCGATGGGCGACCTCCGAGTAAAATCTCCGAGGTCGAGAAGTGCTACTCTGACACCTCCGACGGCACCAACGGACGGACTTCTGAGGCGGGTCGCTCGACTCTCTGCCAGCCTACAACGACGTGGCTCGCTTACCTCCTTACACTGAAGAGCAAGTGCCCTTTAAAAACCGCGACGATCGCCAGCCGCCGCCTAGTTGGCGCCAACAACTCATGATCTCCACAAGCGGTCTGGACCTTGCCATGAGCAAAGAATCCATTGCAGCCTGTGATACTGTCAGACGCTACACCAACAGAAGATGGATATCAATCGGTTCGGGGCTCCCGAACTCCTCCAGCAATACACTCCTTCCCCACGGTCATCCAGGCGCTCGAAGGAGTTCCTGTTGCCCGGGACACGGGCACTGAACACGGGGTGTCGTGAGCACACTGACAGACTAAGAATGAGAGAGTGAAGTTTAAAAATCCTTCGCCTTGGATAGTTTGGCAGATCCACTCACACGGCCGGCGAAACTCACCGTCTTTCGCATGTCCCTACTTTTCGTGCCAGGCCTCTTCCTTCTCCTGATCCTTTCCGACATCATGGCCAACAACGGCGACAACAACGTCAGCAGCAACGAATGAAGTTTCCTGCCAGGTGGTGAGTCCCGACACGAGCTGTATAGCTGTTTTCTCTAGAACAGCCGCGCCGGGGTCGAGGCGGTCTTATACAGTGTCTATATATACTTAGTTACGGAATACGTTACTCTATGTGACCTTCCTCACTTCATCTTTACCAAGAGACGAAATGAGATCAGTGCAATGAGCTGGTGGGCAACATGATGGCCAAACACCCGAATCCTCGATACGGCGGCCTTCACGAAGTGTTGATCCGGCACTTCCTCACACCACCTCGACAGCTATCTACAGTCCTTTCCAAGCCAAAATCCCATCCATCGAGATATCAAACCTCAGAATCTCTCGCTGAACCTGTCCCCTGACCGTTGGAAACGATGTCGGCTTGCAACCGTAGTTCAGCCGGAAACTGGGCGAGTTGCACCACGAATTCGAAGAGATCCACTAGAAGCTCCCTACTTCTTCCGAGGAACTTTTCGCACACGGCCGAGGGGGTATGTTGTGCAAAAGGCTTTACCAGCAATCCCCCACAAGTCGGCGCTCCCCGGTTGCTTTGCGCAAAACAACAATCCCATGGACGAAAGAAACAACCAACCTTGACCGTTTCACTGCTACCGTGAATGGATTGGAACGAGGATTATTCACGGAGCGTACTTCCACTCCGCCTCAATGCCCATACGGTTGGCCAGCACCCAACGGCATGGCTTGGCGCGACCGCGGTGAGTTCAACCCATCGTATCAACGCTGTAAGTTGCATTTTCTCTTTCTCTGTCTCTGACTCACTTCTTACCTTTCCTCAGCCGGATCTGCTCGTGAATATATATATATATGTACATAAGCAACAGATGCGTTGAGCAAGCATCACTTTATCTCGGCTTCGGCAACGCAAAGCTTGAAGTTCTTCCAGGCTCGAAACCTTCGGACGTAGCCGGCGTAAAGTTTTTCAGATCTGCGAGTGAAAAATTTTTCGCGACTCCTTTTCCGCTCTTAAAGGACCTTTTTTCCTTCCTGTCTTTCACATGACCGTCATCCTTCCTAGTTATCGCCACCAACTTTACAACATGTCGTCCGCGTCCACTCCGGAGCGCACGCCTGTCGCTGAGCTACTGCTCGTGTCGCCGATAGCGGTCGGTGGGCTGAGCGTCTCTCCTACAAAGCGTCAAATCACGCCCACAGCGGAAGCGACGTCACCAAAGAAACTCGCAGTCATCACCAGCCACGGAGCCGTGAGCCCCTTCGTCAACAGTATTGCTCGTTCTACGTTCCCGAATCCGTTCGGATGGCCTGTTCAGGCGGAACTGGCCCACATCGGTAAGGACCTGCCCCCTCCTACAAATGCAAATAATAACCTGGTTCTCTAGATGAGCGGTTGTGTCTCTATAATCACATCGAGGACCCGCTAGAAATGAACACGCCAGAACAAGTTCTACAACAGTCACCACCCCTGGCACACCACCTGATTTTCCCCTTTGACCTTCGAAACGACGAGGGCAGCTGGGCTGATCCGGATAAAGAGCCTCTCCTGAGAAGTGTCTTTCCAGGAACAACTGGTATCGGTAGTAACGGGTGGTTTATACTTCTTCTACTACGTTCGTTGCCTCCGAAGCCTTGGCCACTTACAATTGCCGGATTACCGCTGTATTTCCACACGCACGATACTTTCGGCCAAAGCCCCCTGCCAAACGGAAAGCGTGTGACTCGGAAGAATGGTTCCGTCGCTGAAGATCAGGATTACCGAAACATAAAGGACTGGGAGCCCCTCTTCCATGTCATTCGGAAATTCTTCGAAGATATTGGCATCCCGATAACAGAGGTTATGTACTTGGGTAACTTGGTATATATCGTCCTGGAGTACCGTCAGACTGATATGACTATAGTGCCGTGGTTGGTGGGTAGAGTCGCGTGTGTCTACCTATACGAAGATGAGATGGGGAGACCGTCGAACCTATATACCCGCCGCCAGCTTGACCCTACGCCAGAAAGCCCAGATATGAGCAAGTACGATACTCTACAGCCAGGGTTGAGAGTGGTGTCAAACTCCCCACCACAACTAGGCGATCCCGACACGTATCTCGAGACAACAACCGGCGTTCTTCTGAGGGATAGTGTTGGCAACGAATTCATGACTGTCGCCGCACATGGATTCCCTAGCGAAGCTGGGACGGTGGTCATCCACGCATCACCTTCCGGCCGTGTGATAGGCGAACTTATCTCAGAGGTTTCACCAACAGACATTGCTCTCGTCAAGTTAGCGAAGACGGAGAAATTCTCTAACGTCACGTTCCCGAACGCGCGAGTGCCGGTGCTTATCCAGCTCAAGAGATTAGGGCGAGCCAAATGCTTCAGTGAGATCTACCTGGATTCACCCGATACAGGCCTCATTGACGGTATCTTTATGCTTCAGTCACGCACCAGGGTCCCCAACGATGATCACGAGCCGAAACCGGAATGGTTGTTTACAAGCTGGACCTACATGGGCGTAGACGCAGCAGCTAACTTACCTGGAGGCATGTGCGGTAGTGCTATGTGGGATGCGGAGGGCAATGTCTTGGGCTTTTTCAAATACGCTCCGGTCGAAGGAGTGATGACGGACTGGTGCGCTGGAGTTGCTGCGGATGAGCTCATCAACAGAGGGTATACCCTCGTCGACACCGACGCGAGATAAGGTTACCTTCAGGCATCGTGCCGGTGCACTGCCACCCATAATTAGTTTACGCACTCTGCTGCTTGCCTGGCTATTCATGAACTATCTTACTCTTTGGTGATATGGCTTCTCTTTTCATACTCAGATTTTCCCTGTGGCATACCATGTGCTTCGCGGTTACTGACACCATTCTCCTTGGGATTGCCCCAACTTCATATATGAACCCACCCAACTCCCACGAACGAAAGGCTCAAGAACGAAGGGGGCTGATCGCCAACCTCGTTGTGTGGATGGGGTCTGACGCCTCGAGGGGGTGACCTCTGAGGGATCTGGTAACGTCCAGCGCTCAACGGCCAATCATTCCACTTCCTGCACAAGAGGAAACGGTCTGAGTGCCAGACGAATGCACGATCGGGAAGGCCTTACCGTCCTTTGTCCGCATTGTTGACGATGCGCCGTGGCTGGTTGGCTGGGAGAATGACCGGACCGTCCGAGAGGAGCTAACCGGCCGAATCTGGGGGACGCCAAAGACATGGGGGACGGAGTATCATTCTGCAGAAGCCCTGGCTGCGGAATTCGGAAAGACTTGGGATGGTCTGGGTCGAAGGAGGGGAAGCGCTTTCAGAGTTCCCTGGATACAAGGCCGGGAAGGTTGGAAAAGGATATGGCTACGTCGGTAGTGCCGTATGGGTGGGGAGACTAGATGGAAACAGCCTGAAGACGAGTTTGCGGAGTTTGACGAAGGCAGTGACTGAGAAATCTCCTGACTGTGATCAAGAAGATGCGGGAGAAGAATATGGACAGTTGGAGGTGTAGATCATTTGAGTGGTAGCTTTGACCCGCAGAGTCTAAGTGCGACGCCGAAAGAAAAAAGGGCAAGCCACTTGGCCACTTTGGTTTATCAATGGCTCGCTTGGGGACACTCCGAGGGGCTCGAGGTTCTCCGGGGTTTATCATGAAGCGAGACCCTTTGAGCTTGTTTGCCGCGAAGGATTGGAAAAAAAGGGGACAGACATATTTCGTGCAGCAACATGGTACCCTGGATTTGGGAAAGAGACAAGTGGACATGAAATGCAAGGGGGCAAGATAATAAGAGTTGTGCTGCGCATGGACTAATCTAACTGACTTTGAAACATCTCATGCAAAGGGTGTACAGATAAGTCAACAAGGCTTGACATGAGGAAGAGGAATCACTGACAAGGTATACCGCTTACTCGAATCTAGCAGCCAGAGAACCGCAAGAGAGGCACGGCTGCATGCCCCTTTAGTTTCATCCCCCTTCCAGCCCACGAGTTCCCGACACAACTACGCAGCATTCTCGGTCGGACCTAGCCTGGAGCCACACAGTCTAGCCTGTCAAACCGGGTTTTGTGTGATCATGGGATACGGATGCCTGGCTCGTCCAACATGCGGCAGTTGAACACCTCAACGACAACTTGGCGCAGGGAGAACACTTGTCACGCGGATATGAGCATGGACAGCACATCAAAACCATGCAACAGGATTACCGAGCTCGAGTATTGATGACTCTATTCCACCATTCTGTGGGATTTTCAGTGCTGCAGAAGTAGACCTACCGTTATCATTTGACAGCTCTGCCACATGCAACCTCGTCGCTTTCAGCCAGGTTTTTCACCTCATACATGATACTCCTTGCACAGATCCAACGAACTCATTCTGAGCATTCAGGATGACCGCTCGCGGCCCTATGTTGTAGGGAATATTAGTATGGATGCAACCGCACTATCGCTCCAGTCGACGATGAAGTCCCGCCACATCTTCAAATGGTAAGGTGTACCGAGCAGAGTTTGCAATGATCTCCAGCAGCCCTGGAGTTCGAGGCAGGGTCTCAGTCTTTCTGGAACAGGTGAAAGATCGATGATCATCATATATACGCATCGCGCCAGGTGTTGGTCGGGATGAGACCGTCGCCTCACAGACTTCCTTTGGAGCGGGGGAGCTGTGTCTTTTGGAGGAGAAGGTCGGCGTTTGACTGCTTGCGAGGACCGCTCTGGTGTACAGCCCCAGGTCAGCGCCGGTGCACGCCCTCGGAGAGGTTTACCAAGTCGAGCGAGTATGATGACTTTCACACTTAAAAGTTGCATCCAGAATTCTTCGACACATCTTCCAATCTAAGGCTAGACAAGGCGTTTACGCCCTATAAAGTCTAGAATTTGCCTGCTGTGCGGCGTCGACACCTCTGGGCTGGGACCCTCTGGGCTCGCATAGAGACTGGTGGTGATGGGATCTAGAGGCTGAACAACATAATCAAATATTCCGCATCAAGCCTCCGAATCATTCTCCGGCTTAAACGAAGATACCAACATCAGCGAGTGATCGCGAAGCCTAGGGAGCTGTGCGTGCCTGTGCCCCTAATAGCTATAGGTGCTTCCGTGGGGATGCCTTTTGAAACAAAGGCTAAGCAAAGGATTTGAATTAATGGGCCTGGTCCCTGCAGCTACCTCTTTGTCAACGGGGGTTGATTCAAGGCAGTGAGGTGCTGAGGCTCTTGGGCGTCACAGGCAGTGAACAAAGGAAGGGAGACGGCAACTCTTTCACTGCCAAACACGTCTCAGTCACTGGTACGCGTATCACAACATCACAACGACACCATTTCACTGTCTCACCTGCCAACAAAGTCCGATTTCAGCATAGCGTCCAGTCCTGGCTGCCTGCACGTTCCGATTATTTATATCTCTCCTCAAGCCCTGCCCACTCTTACTCCTTCTCCTTCTCCCCCACACACAACAAATATATATATATATATTCTCTTCTTCCTGCGCTAGGCTGGGCCAAGGCGACTCCCACCATAAGGGGAATGAGAGGGAGGCAGCAACCTCCTCTCCGAAGCGAAGACCACCGGGTGCGACACTATGATGGTGAAAGGCGAACGTCAACAAGAGCATGACCATCTAGCATCAGCACCGTCAACCCCGGTCGTCATCCGGCCTTCCTGGTGCTCTCTTGCAGCAAGTCGCTTTCGCCTCCTCCACCCACATGGTGGTTCCGGTCCCTGGCTCCCGTACGTCAACCCTCCCTCTGTTCAGAACGATCCCGGTCATATGGCTGCCGCACGTCAACACTGACTCTTTACCAATTTACCATGCAAGGCACGAGACACGCTTTCATCATCCAATGGCTTACTACTATAGCCCTAGCGAAATTGGATCCGTCGATCGAGGATAAATTCTACCTAATAGGTAGCGGCGACGAAGCCTTCCAAAGCGAATGGAAATGGTCTATGAAGCAGCCAGACTTGGTTGGCTATTGCGTGGAACGAGGACGACACCGCATTCGAACTACACACTGTTGTTGAGGTTCGTGTTTCACAGTCATACGACAGTTTACTTAACGTTCGGGATTTACACTTGAGAGGCACATCCACAGTCTCCAGGTTCGTCTTGGTTAATATTGTCACGGACCCCGAGTATGGAAGCCCAAAGGGTTTGAATATCGACGAACTGAAGGATATCCGGAAAGCGGATGTCCAATTGGATTCAAACCAAGGGCCACTTTGGTATAAGAGCGTCCAATGGATAGGGAAAAGTACGCTTGTGTGGGAAGTCTGGGAGCAAGGTCCGAATAATGGAAAGCCGAAGCGGGTTTTTTCCGTAACTGTCGATCCCGACGACAACAATACCGAACTCCCATTCTTCGAGATACCCGCCACAATCGCAACAGGTATAAACACTGTGACAATTACGCCAACGGATATTAAAACGCTTTTCGCTGATCGGTTCAAACATCTAATCGTTCAAGAGGCCTACCCACGGATGTTAAGATATGTCAAGAATGTGGAAGAAAGCCGACAGTATACGGCGGATTTGGCGAGATGGAGGGACGAGGTAGACGAGCAGAGATCGAAAGTCAATGAGGCGCGTACGGAACGTTGGAGAACTCGATTCGAACGTCAAATCGTGCAGCACTTTCAGCCCTTCTATGAAGCGCGTCATCCTCTTCTCCCACTCTTCCTCGAAGGGACGTAATTCGAAGAGCCGGCCCAGAGAGAGTCGGCAGACAAGGTCAACTCAGAAGCACAAAAGATGTTAGGCGCAGAAGGACGAAGTGGACAAGAAGAGATCAAAAGCCATCGAGGAACGCATAGAGCGCTGGAATCGTGAGAATTCCGTCGATTTAGACGGTTTGGCAGCTTAATTCTCAAAATCCATGTAACTCACCTTCATTCGCATGTCTTTCCCTTTCATATCCAGCCTCTTGCTTTCCTTATCCTGTTTGATATTATAGCCGACGACGATAATATCGACCGAGTCCGGTCTCCCTACCTCATAGTCTGACCTGACAGGGGCTACATGTTTAGTTTTTCCAGAATCACCACGCCAGGATTGAAGCCACCCTCCATAAGCGCCAAAATGACATCCTCTGGGTGGCTGGCTGCCTCGAAAACACATTGCCCTGCAAACCGGCACCGAACAAATTCACCAGACACACAGCGCCTCAAAAGCACTTTGCCCTAGATGCTGGCACTGAGCGCAACAAGGGTCCGATTCTTCTTCGTTACAGTGAGAGGAGAGGTAATGGACTGCCGGTAGCCTGACTAGCAACAGTAGTGTGACCCAACTACGATAAGCCGGCCGATTGCATCAACTCCCCTTGACGCTGCTGCTACCCAAGGCGACTTCGAGCCGAGCAATATATATAAATATGAGCTATGAAGCCTGTCATGGCCTTCAAGGACAACCAGAAGAGAAAGGATAGGCACACAATGTCCTCAAGAGCAAGGATGGACACCACGGTCTACACCAGCTTTCATCTACCAACTCAAATTACCTCATTGACGTTACCTCGTCTAATACACGACGGAGGACTCTGAAATTGGCACCGCAGCCAGAAGAAATGTAGGAGAAGATATCTCTATAGAGACGACCACCAAGAGTATCGAGACCGACAGCGAGGACGGGGAGGGCCCCCACCACCATAACGCCGCTGCTCGAGGCACGTAACGACAGCCCTTGGTCCTCGACTCGAGCAGCCTGCAGCATATGCCTACGAGCGTGCGTGAGCTCTCGCGGCTGATTAAAGTAGAGACACTCTGAGCGTTGGTAGTGTTAGAACTTGCAGGGAGTATGGATGAGGATGTCTACATAATCTTGCAGACGTCGCAGACGTCGCAGCAGCAGCAGTCCCCGCCGGCGGGCGGTGGTGGGATCCCCACAGGTCGTGGAGATCGCGGAGGTCTACCTACATCCCGCTCTCGGTATGGACGTCCCAGGCACGAAAGCCGTTCGCAACTGACGCTTTGCCTTGGGCGTTTGTCTTTTGGAACTAGCAGTGATAGGCGATGACGACAAGCAACGGCGGAGGTCTTTGAACTCAAGCTCTCCTATCACACGTTGATACCGCTTCTGGCGGACGGCAATATCCTCCTCAACGCTATGACAGAGGTTAGCGCTCGAGTCAACACTCGATTTGACGAGATAGACCGAAAGTCTGATTGTCAGAGAGCTTTGGGGTGGGATCGTTAGACGAAGAGTCAGAGGGTTGAACACGTATCTGTATTGTATAAAGCTGTCCTTGAGACATCGACTTCTCGCACTGTTGAGGGCCTCTCCAGCAGTGCGA
>NW_017387263.1:59768-99667 GCF_001651985.1 Fonsecaea erecta | reverse complement strand
TCGCACTGCTGGAGAGACCCTCAACAGTGCGAGAAGTCGATGTCTCAAGGATAGCTTTATACAATACAGATACGTGTTCAACCCTCTGACTCTCCGTCTAACGATCCCACCCCAAGGCTCTCTGACAGAACTTTTCGATACTTTTACTTTAACTAGAGATTTCTCGTTATTTATAGTCCATCTAAGTCTATAACTAGAAAGTCTAGTAGATTTTAATAAGAACATTAACTTAATAACTTAAAAAGGTATAGTCACCATACTAATTTAAAAAGTTATGCGAGGTGGAAAAGTGCGACTTTTGGTGTAAAATGGATTGTGGTCGGTGACTTTTTGAAGGATGCTGTACAATCGCGTCGTCGAAAGGGGAAGATTACAGCCAACAATCACTGTGAAGTGGCGCACGCGGCCGACGCCGGTCGACCATATCTTTATTCACCTTGCGTGCAACATCCAACGACCTTGATCCAGTATGTCTACAGATTCACAACTAGAGGTTTATTAACAACTGAGCCGCACTCTGAGGCATCAGAGCCTCCTAAAGTATGTCCTCTCTGTTGTGCACGCCTCCACACCAAAGGACCTCTCTTATCTGCAGTCATGCATTGCAAACGCTTCAGTAAATCCCGCAGTTCTGCCAGGGGCATGCGATTACTGGCGGGCTGCCTGCGGCTTGGTATAGCCGCGGCCCACAACGGTCGAAACCTTGATCTTTTCAACCGTGTTTCAACCAGCCAGTCGCCGAAGCATTCTCCTGAAGTCTGTTGAAATTCCCTTTCCATTCCAACAGATACACTCGGTCGTTCATTCATGGCAATGCTCATCTCTTCATGCGGCACCATCCACAGCAGGCGGGGCTCCCAAATAGCTCTTTTGCCCTCGAGATATTTGATGATGATCTTGACACTGTATTTAATCCAGGTCTTATCGATGCGGGTGTGCGCCACAATTCTCAAGGGCTCCGCATAAGGGCTGTGACTCCAGTGAACTCGGGGGTCTTGCTGTCCGCCCCTCGAACCGTATCTCCCAGCGTGCGATCTTGGATACGTCCAGTATGACCGACTGCCACTGTCGCGATACAACTAACGATGCTCATGCTGTGGTTGCTGCAAGACACGTCATGAGCCGTCGTCGACCTCGAAGACGGGCCGCCAAGGCGGCTGCTCTACTTGGGCAAACATGAAGCGCAAGGTTCTCCCGCGAAGCTCTTATTCGCCGAGGAGAGGCCGGGACGCCACCTGCCATTGAACCATTGCAAGTTGCACCTCTCGGACGTGGAAAGGTTCGCTATCGAAACGACGCCTGACAGCAAGTGCCCTCTTGCCCAAGAAGTCAAGGTTATGGCCAAACTTCTTTCCAGAGCGCCAGCACTTGTATTATGCCGTCGGATGTGCGTCCCGATGGCTTGTTTGGCGTCTGATATCATCCATTGCGAATGTAAAGTCATCAAGAGGGACCGCGGAGTCGACGATTCAAGTCGTTGCCTTCTGCCACAACGTTACGGTATCAAGATCGAGGGCGGATGGAATCTACCTTCACAGGGGAACTATTATCTGACACGCACATTTCCGATTTGCAATGTATTTGTGGACAAGGACATTCCACCAATGCCACGGGCGCTGCTAGTAACGTGGGGTGGTACAGCCATCGGCGGTGGACAATGATGCTGCTTTGATCACACGAGCGGAAGCTACCAATTTCATCATTTCGAAGTTACTACTCATCTCACCAGAAGAGACTCCACTTCCTGAAATCCATGAAGAGTTTTCAAAAGCGCCGCCCCAGGTTAACGCCCCCGTCTTCTCGTCCAGTGTGAGGCTCCAGGAAGGTGGGCTGAAGAAGAATCGTTCAACGCCTGGCGCATGTGTACTTGGTTCCTCTTCTTCTCACTACGTTCCCTATGGATGGATCTTGTCGTTCACTCCGTCCCAGAACCCCTTACTTACCTTTTCTGGTCCATGGGCGGGCAGCTGATATGAACTTGACTCGTCACGAGAGTGGTTGTTGAAGATGAATGTGACCGGGTCCTGAGGAGGCAGAGCTCAAGTCTCGCGAGCGAATTGCGAGGTGCGAGGTCGGCCTTCCTGCGTCGTCAGTATCGGAAGGTGGCCCTTACCTCTCCATGCTCACTCTTTCAATCTCGAGTCAAAGGGTGGAGGGAGCCGGGACGACTAGACCAGCGACATTTCCGACTTTGTCGTGGCCTGGAAAGACATTACAGAACGAAAGAAGAAAGCTCTTTCGACTGCCTGCCAACCGAGTCAACATGTGTATATATCTTCCACGTTGACCCGGGTGTTCTTGTGTATCACGTAGAATATAGCCAACAATAACGGCGCGACGCCGATTGCTCCGGGGCCAAGCACTTACAAAAGCAGGCACCTGAACATCTACAGCCATATCTGCCAATGATCAATTTGACATGCACCTGCAAGTCCATCTTCAAGAAGAGCGAGTCAAGCAAATCCCTGTGAGGAGCTGGTAGGTGGTCAGTTATCCCTAAAAGACTCACCTGGACAAACTTCTGGTGGTGTTCCCAACTTGGGACAAGTATTAAATCAAGAGCTTCGGTGCTCGACCTTCTCTCCTATTCGATTGCCACAAAGGGACTCTGTGATGGTATCCTGGGGAGATGTGATGGTCTGCTGCTCTGCTGCTGTCGTGAGAACTGTGAGTCGACGACATCCATTTGCCTCGACGACAATATCGTTCGTTAACACGGCAAGGTCAAGTTTCGTCCTGGTGCTGTTGGTTTGACAAGTATCCCCAGTGGCTCTGGCAACGGTGCCGCAGTGGGGACCTTATCAAGATCGCCAGCACGGACAGTTCAACTAATTTCATGCCCGTGCCGATGCAGAACGGCAAGGAATTCGAACAAGGTCGTCAACGCTGTCTTGCAGGGTACACACCATATGTCACTCAGACGGAGGTAGGGCGTTGTAGCCACACATGAGCATTTTCGCACCCTCCACCCTACGCCGGAGCCCAAATTTCACCAAGTACTATCCGAACCATGAAGATCGACTTCGACGAACCACCTACTCTCGGCATGTCTTGACGACCCATCCGGAAGTTGCTTCATCGTCAAACACCAACCAAACAGAGTAAGTAGTGCTGATGTTGCTGGGATGGTTGGATATATGGCCAACATACTGTTTCGTTGCGGCCAAGAATCCTTTCACTGCGCAGCGTCCCGTGAACACGTTCCTTTGTCCATGAAGTCCAGTGAAGGGTTGGGATACGTGCCCAGCTCGTATGGGTTCTTCAGCCTGCTCTTTCTGGTTTGTGCATGGCAGCAATGAGGCCTATTTGGTTGGGTTGATTGACGGTCTTCACCACCATGTGGTATAACCCTCACGAACGCGGTGTGACAATGGCAGACAGATATCTCCGCGCCGTGTTCCAGATCTGGCGTGTGACTTGCATTCAACAACAACAACAGCAACAACAACAGGCTGCCTTTTCTGCCTCGGCTATAGCGGCTAGGGCCATTTGGTGTACTACGATCCACTCAGCTGGGACTTTCCTTGTGGAGCGATAACTGGCGTGTGTCGACGCGGACCATCCCTCCTGCCCATCAACCAAAGGAGAGGTTTTTGCGACGCTGTTGGGCCCCACACAACGACGGTGCCCTACTTCCACTGGACGCTGCACCGGAGCATAATCAGCACACGTAGGGGAGTATCTCGAGAGGCGGGAGCAAAGCGGCGGACTGGAGGACACAGGCCACAGGTCACCGCACGAGTGACCCAAGAGCTAACTGTGAAAACTGCTTTGTGTGTGTACAGGGATTCTGTACCTTTTGGTTTTATGGCTGCCACCGATTCTCGGTTCCTTTATCGTACAAGGTTTTAATGTTAATAGGGTTCTCGCAGAGATTCAAATGTTTCCTCAACTCTTCTTTAGTTTCTGGCGTTGTTTTTCGTTACTTCTTGTCCAGGAACGTTGCTTCTCGCCGGTGTTACTCAACGCCCCAGCGTTTCCCCCCTAAAAATATTGATCTTCGCCGTTGGGGTGCCTACATCTTCGCGATCCTCAGTGGTACCGTCCAGTGCAGAGGAAGCAACTGGTCTTCGGAGTTCACGTGTTACGCACCTTGCGTACAGAATGGAAAAATATGCGGGAGAAGGCGGAGATGAGGGCATGAAGCGTTACACCTTCGAGCGGGACATAGACAGAGTCGACAAACGCCCCTTCTGCCCGCCTCTTCATCCTTGGACGAGCAGTACCCCCAAGCAAGACGTGAAGTTCTTGTCTTGCCACAAGGTATCGCACAGGGGTCCTTGAGTTCTACCCCTTTGGCTTGGAACCTGTTTGAACCCTGCCTCGGCTTGTTCGCGTTCAACTTTCGGCATGTTTTGAAGGGAGCTGGGTGATGGTGACAGGTAGGGCTTGCTCGAAACGTCTAAGGGACGATCTCCACTTCCACAGCTCTTGCGCAGCAAGCGGGCCTTGCAACGACATTCTCTCTTTCTTGCGTGCCTCAATCAGCAATAGGCTGCGATCTTCTCACCGTGGGTGATATCGCGTGCCACCAACACTGCTACCGTGAAACTGCCAGAGATTTGCATCACCTTGAATTCAGCAGGAGTGTTGCTGACACGCTACTCATCGTTCATCTTTGTCGAGTAGTTCCCTTTCACCGCGAGATTCAGTTGGTACAGGTCGACTTGATCCGAGACATGGACCCTGAAGTGATCTGACACAGTCACGTCACACACTGTCTCCTTCCCATAATTATGGCTTTTCTTCTCTGACGAGAGCCGCGCGTATTCATTTCTTGCAGTGTCACGGATAAAGTCAACAATCTGGACGTACGCGAATGGCATGTGGGAAATTGGATTCCTCAAGTGGTAAAATATTTGATTTGTTTTGGCCGACTCCACTTCAGCACGTGCAGTGGGAGGACAGATTCCTGAGCCCGGAAAAGGGATACGGGATTGAAATATGTGGTGCACACTTCCCTGGAGACGTGGTGGGTGAAGCCAGCGTGAACCTGGACTTGATTGGCCCAACGGATACGGAATGCATGGCGGAAGTGACGTCAACCCAAACAAACAAACTCCCGTTACGTTCGCTTGACATTCCTGAAAGAGATTAGGGCAAAAATTCCAGAAAGAGACTAGGGCACACATTCCAGACGCCCGGGTACATAATTGAATCGCACTCCCACTGTCTTGAGATCTCTCTCCCTCTCTCTCATCTCTCTTTCTCCTCACCTCCTTCCGCAGTCATTGCCAGAGTCCTGCGTGACTCGCCCTGATCGATCCCACCAGCCAGCCATGCGTGGCACAGCGAGCGGCGAGGACCTCTCCGACGAGGTCTTGGTACGAATAGCAGGGTTCCTCGGAGTTCAAAGTCAACAGGGTCTCTGCTACCTCTGCCGCTGCAGCAAAAGCCTCTATTATCTCACCACACCTGAACTTTACCGCAACGTCCGTCTTCCGGGAATCACGAACATACAGCGCTTCCTCCGATCACTATGTAAACACCCGTATCGGGCAAGTGGCACTGAGTCCCTGAGCATTCTCGACCACAACTACCCATCCATCTTCCACGATCCTTGGATCGGTACCGGCTACATCGAGAGTTGCCGTGCCTTACTCTTCAGCAACAACAGTGCGCAGTTTTCCGCGTTCCTCGACATGGAAACTGCAGATATTACAGCTGTCCTGAGCAATCGAGATCACGATCGAGGCCTCTGGCTTGCCTTTCTCGTCCTACAGCTTCCCAGCTTGAGAAAGATCAAATTGGAGCTGAATGGAGGAGTCTTCTTCCTCGGGAAACTCTTCGACTTTGCTCTCACGCGGAAACCCGACCTCAATCTGTTTCCTTTCCTATCCACGATCGAAATTGGGACTGGCCGTAACTACGCTGCGGTGAATGTATTTCCTTTTCTCCGCGTTCAGACCTTGAGAAATTTCAGCGCGCGGCATGTCCTGGATGGAGGCCCGACAGATCTGTCGCTGGTCCCACAAATCCGAAGCCTGGAGCTGCTTGATTCTTTTGAGAAGGTTGCGGACCTTTTGGCACTGCTCAAAACTTGCCATCATCTTCGGACTGTCCAAATATCGCGAAACGAATCTGATGCAAACGCAGGCAACGAGTACCAAATCATGAGAGCACTGTCGGACTCGCATGGCGCCTCTCTCGAGCAGCTCGACTTTTACTCATGGACCGCGTCAAAGAAACAGCAGGTGGTCAACATGGGTAGATTCGTCAACCTGACGAGCCTCAAGCTACCTTCACCAATGATCCTCCCGCATCAAATGGATGCAAGCGGTTTACCCATTCATCTCCTTCTTCCACTCCTCAATGTTCGCGACCTCACTCTCTATTTGACATACGAATTCGGACCACTTGAGAATTTTTGGCTGGCTGTACAATATCTGATCACCAGGGAAGACCTCACGCCGATGCTTACGTCCCTGTGTCTTGCATGGGCGCCCGGCATGGTCGACCTGGAGCAAGACAAGCCAGGACGAAGAGGTGTGGCAGAGGCGGCTCGCGACCGGGGAGTTGCGCTGCGCCTGATCGAAGGATTCTACCCTCGATTCGAAGAAGTCCCGATACCGGAGGACTCAGATGTGGAAGACTCAGATGCGGAGAGCAGCCAGTCGGCGAACGACGGAGTCCCGATACTGGAGAAATCAGACGCGGAGGACCCGGATGCGGAGGGCAGCCAGTCGGCGAGCGAAGAAGTCCCGATACTGGAGGACTCAGATGCGGAGAGCAGCCAGTCGGCGAATGGAGGAGTCCGGATACTGAAGGAGTGCCCATACTTCAGGACTCAGACGCGGGAAGAACCGGATGCGGAGGGCGACCAGTCGGTGAACGAAGAAGAAGATGGAACTTGAGCTTTTCGATGGTCCATATTTCTCAGGCTCCGGGAGGGCTCGTCGAAGAGAAGAAAGGTCAGGAAATTCTCGGGGTGTTGAAGCAAACAGTACGCGACAAATGGCTGACGACACACCCTGTATTACTCTTATTTACATTTGGTCTGGGGCGAGGAATGAGCAGCAGTGACGATGGTGACAGCAAGTGTGCAGAGGCCGCCACACTCCTCCAGCAACGTGGTCGGGCTTGAATGGGCATTGGTGGTTCCGCAGGGTGGAATATGCATTGGGCGCACTCACTTGGAATAGTTGCCATCGCACGCCTCTCGTGCGACACAATTGAATTTTGATTACTATTTGATCACAAGGGAGCTTTCAATCTTGAGACTGGACCAGACATGCCCTGTCGATGCCTGAGCCACTGGAATTTGAGTATAAACCCCCCTGACGCTTTCACATCTGTCACTTTTTGTATCTGTATGCGTGCGCTACTGGTCCTGTGATAAGACGGACAGAGAGCAGCTCCCGAGCAGGTTTCATGTTGTTTCACATGGCATTCGCTCTGGGAGAATTGGAGTCAAGGCGAATTCCAAAAGCGATTGGAGGACCCGGCGGATGCACTTAGTGTGATTGTAATGCAGCAGTCAGTCAGTCGTGTAGGACACCCGTGTTTGGACGTCCAATTCTGTAAAGAGGAGAAAACTAGGACTCGTCGCAAATGGGGCGACAGTCTGATTCTTGACTGCAGCAATAGCTTCGAACGGTGGATGATGGACATACATACACGGTGTACATGTCTGATTCACTCAGGAAGGGCTAAAAGTTGTCCATTCCCGCGCTTCCTGCGAGGAGCGCTCAGTTCATTCACAGGACCTGAAAATATAGACAGACACACTTCACAGGACCATGTATCGCGCCTTCTTGTGGCATCCACTTGGCCCGGGGGGCGGCCATCGATCTACGGCGGCGATGCAAAGGGTCGTCGCATGTACAAGATCATTCATGCTCGGAGCAGTTCCAAAAGGGCAGGCAGTCATCCTTCCCCCGAGCTAGATGTTCTGCTGTCCAATATAAATAGCGCTGTCTTCAGGGTCCGTCCGTGCACGGACCCAAAAGCATCCCCCCGCCTTGCTAACCAAAGCTGTTTGATCGACTCCAATCGTGTGTGGTGTCAATGCTTACCATTTCAACCATGCGAAACCGTATGTTTGGGTAGATGTGATCTCAAACACTTCACACGACTGAAGACCAGAAATTACCTGCAAATCCCACATCCAACCATCTTGGTGGATCTCAACGCAGACGTCGTGGTCCGCCCAGCTTATCACGGGTGGCGATGTCGAACCCGTTGTTGTTCCACACTGGTCGTCGACGTCTGTGAAACTGTCCGCACAGAGGGGTGAAACGCAAGGAGGAGTGGCAGCATACTGCAAGAGGACGAACAGATTCTTCTGGTTTCCGCGCAAAATCTCGTCGGAGTCTTCCTCTCCCTCCCCCGCGCAGCGGCCGGCATAGTGCTCCGCGGGTGGTTGAATCATCTCTTCCTGTTGCCGTCGACGGACGGGAGAATCAAAGGCTGCAGATCTCCAGTCGGACTCCTCGAGATCCACCACAGTTCCGCTGAACGCAGTATCCTCAGCGGTCGGCGAGGGAACAGGAAGTAGAGGGATAATGACCCCATTGTATCGTCTCAAGATTTACCCATACCCTGTCTCGCTGCTTTATGTGAGATCTTTCGTTGCGAGCCACGTATATGTAATGTCTCTTGGACCCCGCGGCCATCTGTGGAAGTTTCCTCCGATCAGAGTTCATCCTCATCTCGACGGTCATCGCGAAGTCGATCATCGTAGTTTCGGTGGTATTCCCCGAAGACAAGCGCGTCAACCGTCATGTGAACCTTGCCACAGATGTTCTCAGTTCGGCTGTGCCCATGCGAAAGACATGGCGCTGATGTGTGCAGAAAAGGTTTCGCGGACAGCCAAAACTTCGCGTCCGCGGCCCAGTAAGTTCAGAACAAATCCCACTTTTCAGGAATGACAGTTCGGAATACATCCTAGTGATGCTGTCTTGCTCAACTTGGAAATCTGGAATTTTGATTCTGGCTTTCACTTCTCCCGCACCATTTCGATCGCAGGGAGCAAACCGAACGTTCGTTTCAAGAGTTCTTTGCCATGAACAATCTCAATTCTACCTGGGTCAAAACAGATGCAGATGCCATCTCGCAAACTTCCGGAAACATAATAAACGAGGGGTTGGGGCCAAAAACAAGAGACAGCAGTTTGAATGTGATTCTTCTTCGTGCAACGAGCGCGTTCAATGTGCGCCGGTTCATGGAATATGGCTCCGTGGAAAGTCGATCAATATATCCACTTCCAGTCTTTCAGGAGAGCCGATGGTAATATTTTCCCGGCAATAATCATTCGGTCAAGGTAGATCCGTGGATAGAACGACGGGATCGACCTGAACGGGGCATGAGTGAAAGTGTGCCGCACTCATCGTGGGATTGAGTGGTAATCCATGGCGCCGGTGTGCCCTCTCTGACGCTGACATATCTGGCCTCTGTCAAGACGAGCAGTTGGATCATTTCGCAAGGCCATGGATTTGATG
The DNA here is from genome assembly GCF_001651985.1 of Fonsecaea erecta. Taxonomy (NCBI): domain Eukaryota; kingdom Fungi; phylum Ascomycota; class Eurotiomycetes; order Chaetothyriales; family Herpotrichiellaceae; genus Fonsecaea; species Fonsecaea erecta. The sequence continues at coordinate 90,227 of NW_017387263.1, read as the reverse complement.
TCTGAACGGCAATTGCATCAAGTTATGGTTGGAATCGACGTGCGAGGCAAGACCAAGTCCAAAACCTTCGGCGTGTTACTAGATCGTTATTGATAGCCGACGGGAAATTCGCTGAACAGGTCGACTCCTACTTGATCAGCCTCCAAATTCCTCTTTGCCACAGATCTGAGGGGGGTCCCGTTGATGCTGTTGGGAATCGGCTGAGCGGGCAGCGTGGCTTGGAACAAGGTCTTAGCTGCCACAGACATTCAAATGTGAGCGTCTACCACGACGCAACATAGAGCAGGAGCAATCACTGTCGGGGTAATATTGTGGTATGAATTTGAAGACGGGAAACTGAGAAGCTTGTAGAATTTGATTTAAGAATGCTGGGAGACTTGGGAGGAAGTCTAACTGTTGGAGGCGGCGAAAGCAGTGTAGATAAATGTGCATTCGGCCTCGGGTCGGATAGTGCCATTACCATGGCGACGCTGCGCCAGTGCACAGGCCGTGATACCGACCATGGGCCAGACGAGACCTGGACAGAAGGAGGAGAGGGCAATGAGGGCAATGTTTAGTAAGAGATTTGCTTTCCTCTTGATCAATTGGAAGGCGGAGGCAGTGGTCTGGCCCATAAAATGCCGACGTAAATTCGCTTCTGTGAAATGTCTCGATCGATGGCCGGTACGCCACATTCCTAGCATCCGAGTAAGCTTTGGTGTCTCAGGCTCACGTGTCAGCGCTGAGTGCTGTCTGCGCCACGAGATGCGAGCGCGTGGATCACGTTCAAGCCGTCGGCCATTCTACTCTTGCGGTCTGTTTCAGCCGGATGTCCATCGCAACGGATGGCTTAGAGTTCTCCAGCCATAAGGAGAAAGACAGTCTTAATGCTAGAATCTCATCATGGTGCAGGTGAGGCCGCTCTGGACAGAAAGCAGCAGTCTTGAGATGCGTCTCCTCCAGCTTCTGACACGTCGTGAATTTGGTTAGCTTGTTACAAACTCTCACAGCGACGACAGCGGAAGTCACCACCAGTGCCTATGAGGAGATAAATGTCGCTCCAGGTTCCATCTGGAACGATCTTGAAGAGGAGAAGCAAGGCGCAATTGTAAAAGGTCGGGGATGAAACCAGCCTCGTCGTGAGATGACGCAAATTGAGATTCGATGAGAGCAGTTGCGGCTTCACAAATTAAACCCTCGAGGGGAAATATTGCGAAGGGGCTTCGTCGCAATAAGGACATTCATTCTGAAGAACTAGCGTTCTTTCGGTCCCCCCATTGAAAACGCCGTGAACAAAACTCCAACCCCCCGTGAGGCATAATTTCTCTCGGCTCAACAATATTGCCAATCGTACAGTCCGTTGTGAAACTCGACTTGCCTTCTCATTCGCAATTACTCCTCAGTGTCCGTTCGAAAACACATGGTGCTTGTGATCAACTCGCATCCCAGCCAGGGTTTGCGACCCCAAAGGAGAACGGATGCCGGACTCACACGTCTGTGGAGGGACCCCCCGGTGTCGTTTCTGATATGACCTTTGAGAGTGGTGGCTTCCTTGGCAGGAGGAGCCTGCATCTGGTCTGGGTTGAATCGTGTGGTCCCTTGCCACCTCATCCTAGATGACCTCTATATCCAGATCGCCGGAAGATGTGCAAGGACTTCAATCAGCTGCTGACCTGAACTCATAGATTCGATTCCAGGGCGAGGGTCCGCATTTTGCAGGCGAATAGTATTAGACAATGACTTGACCTTGTTGCCATTTGGTCCATGGATGGCCTTTTGAGGTATAGGAGTCCTCGTCAGCCGTCTTGATGTCGTTGTACCGGATAATTAAGTGTCGACGGCTTCTTCGATGGGAGATGGGCTGACAGGTTGAACAGGTTAAACAGGTTGGACAGGTTGGACAGGTTGGACTTGGGAAATCGCCATTTGTGCTTGGACCTGTCGACGTTTCGTCGCAGCACGAGTAGGGCTGCACTTTCTCAAAGGTGGTCGACCAAATGTGCCATTCAGCAGCTGCCCATAGATCTACCGCAGCTTCATAACCCGGGTGCTGTTTCTGACTGGCTCATTGTAGATGCTCACGAAGATCTTCTCAGCAATGAAGTGGGAGGAGTACATCGTTGACTCGCCAGGAGTGAAGTTCAATAACGATGCAACGATGCTGCTGCTATACTGTGAGACAGCATCTTTTGCGAGACGCACAGCCCACTCCTTGTTGGAAGACACGATCCAGTGCACTTTGTGATCTGAGCCTTCCGGGCGCGTTCACACGTCCAGTTCTCATCCTCACAGCGCAGCGAAGCATGTGTTACGTGCTAGCCCTGCTCCCAAGATCGGCAATCCGGCAACGACAAAGACCGTTGGGTGGAACGGGGGCAAAGCATGGGGAGAGGAGGGTCTTTTTATGACACTTTGACAAAGGGTCCGAGGCAAGCGCGGAATCAAATACACAATGTCCACGAATGATCCGTGCCAGCTTGATCATATTCGTCGACATTCGACGCTGTCGACTTTCAACACTGTCGACTTCTTTGTGTTAGCAAAAATGGCGAGAAAAACTCAAAATTCAATGCTGAGAAGGCTCACACTGATCAACTCGCGGAAAGGTGCGACGCGGTTTCAATGTCGATCACTATGATGAGCAAAACGTAACACAATCGCTGCCCTGAATGTTCGTAAGAGAGGTCGATGGAATGATTCGTCTGGACAGAAACCCAAGGCCGATGCGTACCGGATTGGTCATCTGATTGTCCTTTGTAGACGCCAAAAATGAATGAATGTAACAAAGAAGCCCTTGTTGAATGTCAAAATGGAACCGACAGGCAACGCCGGCAGCTGTCTCAACATGCACAGGATGTCGGCGTCAGCTAAGCTTCTCCTCTGTCGGAGACAAAGAGGTTGATGACCTGATGTCACCAAATACCCGCAGCGCATCGTCTGAAGATGAAAATTTCCATCTCAGTTTCACCAGCACTGCCGATTACCAACACCTGCTGCATCGTTTCATCATCTCCCGTCGGTCGCAAATCACGCCACGGGGTGGCTTGAAAGCCAGAAGCAAGCGATTCATCCAACCGTCACTTTCCCGCGCTGCACGATTTTGAGACCGCGCCAGGCTCTCGGCGTGAAGATTCGCATAACTGAGAACATGGCACACTCAGAGGATTCCGGGCAGTCCGAGCGTCCCCCGGATCCCGTCCCACGACTGTCCCATCTGTCTCTGACTCCTACCTCAATCTTCCCATCCACGCGCACGAGACCCTCGAGTCCACAATGACGCCACCGCGGGAGAATGATACGCCTCTACAGCATACTGGTGCTGTTGAATCAAGCAGACAGAGTTCGGGCAGATCTCAACGCGTAAATGGCCGGCAAGTTCCTTCAATTTCGAAACAAGCCCCGCGAGCACATACTACCTCTGTTGGACTTCCACCAGCTGCTCGAGGATCCTGACTTCGAGTCTCATACAAAACGGCTTGGAATTCGAATCTCATACAACTCCCGCACGTCAACTCTCACCCTCTACACACTGCAAGGCTCGAGACATACTTATATCATCCAATGGCTGGGTGATATCGCCAGAGAGAAATTGGATTCGTCGATACGATGCAATTTTCGTATACTGGGTAAAAAGAACTATAGATATTTCCACGGAGAATGGAATGGTCCCAAAAGCAGCCAGACTTATCTATTCTCTGGGTCGAAAATGAAGCCGGGCTCCAATTACACACTGTTATCGAGGTGGGTGTTACACAAGGTTACGAAAGTCGCCTTAGTGTTCGGGATATGTTCTTGAAAGGATCATCTCAAGTCTCCAGGTTCGTCTTGGTCAATGTCATCGAGGACCCCGAGTACAGAATTCCAAAGGATTCTGATATCGAACAGCTCAAGAACATTCGGAAAGCCGACTTTCAGATACATTCAAACCAAGGGCCACTTTGGTATAAGGGTTCTCAATGGGTGGGGAAAACAATGCTTCACTGGGAAGTTTGGGAACAGGGTAGAGAGCCAAAGCGGATCTTTTCCGCAACTATCGACCCTAATGATAGCGAAATCGGACTTCCATTCTTCGAGATACCGGCTACGATCGCCACCGGTATCAGGGCTGTTTCAGACTCATCGACGGATATCAATGAGCTTCACGATGGGATGAATATTTACTTAATGAGGACGCCAAGGAACGGATGTTAATATGTCTCAAGAATGTGGAACAAAGTCGAGAGAACACAGCGGACACATAGCGCTAGAGATCTCGATCGGGATGCCGATTCTGCGACAATAAAGAAGGGAAACCCAGATCAGAGTGATATGATACACGTCAGAGAGATCGTGCTTGACAGGGGGTCTCTTGGAGAGGGGCTGCAGATGGCAATGTTGATCGTGGGCAGTGAAGAGGGCAGAGAAGAGAAAAGATCAAGGTCAAACAGAATCAGCTGAGGTTTCTGACGGTCTTCTGCACTTCTACGAGCTTGATCGAAGGCAATGATGCCAAAGTGCTGTAGTCGTGTGCCCTAATGAATGATCAACGGGTGACACAGGGCGCTCTTAGCTCACCCATTGTGCCACACAGATTTCATAGAGAACAATCGATTCCGTCATTTTGGTTCCACAACGACACAGGCCATGGCCGCTTCGTCGTCCAACAATGGATCTTTGAGTCGCATCCGTCGAGCCCTCGATAGGTACGTCGCAAGAAGCGGGCGATCTCGTCGACCTGGTGGTATGGACAAACGACGGTCCCCAGCAACGTTGGTGCAACTCGAGTTGACAGTGGTACTTCTTGCAGCCACAGGTATCGTTGTAACCCTGGCAATGTCAAAAAGCTCAGAACGTCGACAATCACTATTTGCCCCTTGCGTCTGTGTCAGAAAGTTGCCTTCCCGGGGTCCTGGCATTTATTCTGTATGAGGGTAGCCCCTCTCAGCCACCAAGTAGGTAACCTGCGAGAAGCCAGACACTCAGGGCCTCAAGCATGGAACAAAGAGGTTCAACGAGCACAGCGTTGGCAGGGGGTATTGGCTGGCTCAGTATCCATCTGCTCGGCTTTCTTGTCTCCTCATCATGGTTACGAGGGACGAATCCGTCACTGATGATCTTGATTGCTTCATTCGGGGCCAACGAGGCTGCGAGTAGCATCGAACCGCTGCGCCACCGCTTACTCAGGCACTCTACCAGCTTCAGTCACAAGGGAATAGAGCCTTGGACACCAAGAAGACGAAACAGAAGACGAACGGCGTCATGGACACGAGCAATCCTAAAGCCCCTGTTTGCCATGGGACCCATTTATCTTTGAGGAGTGTCTGTTATGCGAGAGTCTGGTGGTATGCAGCAAAACCGTGTAAAGAGAACTGAAGTAGAAGTATCTTCATCATCTTCAAAAAGAGCGCGCGCAGAAAAGGCGTGGGCCCGTCGAGGACGACGCCAGCCGTGGCCCATTTGCGACATTCAACACCACGGCAAAAGCCACGCTGACACCTTCCTGGCCCGCTCGCGTACCATGGTAGGATGAGTTCACCAATTAAGGATCTCCATTTCGGGGAGATAATGCACGGGTACACCTCCCAGTGACGAAGGTGGATCCCGCAGCTAGGCGCGCAAAGAATAGCCTGCGCTTTTTCAGAGAGTCCTTCGTACTGCACAATCTATCAAAGCGGGACAGGTGGATGGGATGGGCCAATTTTCTCGGCGTCTCTCCATTAACGCTTACGGGAGCAGGTGGAGAAGGCGACCTTCGAAGATTGTGATCAAGAGAGGAAGAAGTTTCTTGACCGAGTCGACGAGAGCAAGCAGCACAGTTCGGCATTTACAGCTCGACGTGAGCCAAATCCATCAAATGCGGACTGGAGACCTGGCTTCAAACGGTCTTTCATTCCCTGGCAATCTCATCCCTGAGCGTGTTCAACAAATTCCTTCGCAACCACGCCAGTTTCGTCAGAGCTTTGCGCCAAATTGGGACACCAGCACGACCTGGGAGCGTACCGCGACTCGGCTCAAAGAGATCAAAAGACTGGTACAGCAAGCCTTGCCCCCGAGATTCTTGACCAGGTACCTTTGACCGAAGGATCCAAGGCCTTTTGCCGGATCGCCGCTGTTGAAAGACAGCTATCAGCGTTCTCGTCGTAAAGGCTATTCCAAACAGTGTGTGGAGCTTGAATGGCCGCTGCCGCGTTGTGTTCCGTGTGGCGGGACGCAAGAGGAGCACGACCGCTCAAACCGCGGCCGACAACCTACGAACAGCGTGTAAGCATAGCCTTGTCTCTGTTCCCGAGTTCGACCCTGGGCCGTCTCTGGCACACTCGTTCAGTGCAACACTCCAAGAAAAGAAGGCAGACCGTTCCAAGTGTCCTCAGCAGCCATCCTACTGGCTTGTGCACCCGGCGAACTAGATGTCGACCTTGGCCTCCACTTCCCACCCTTCCAACCCCGGCTGCTGGACTGAAATTGACGCCGGCATTGTCCAACGTTGAACCGTGACAAATAAGCAGATTGCAAGCAGTTCATGGTCGCAAGTCGTCGAAAGGTGGGACACGGTTAGGCAGCTGGCTAATCGTCTCGCGGGAGGTAGGTCACTGGCAGCGGACACGTTGTACCGGTGCCGGCAAGCTCCTACGCAGCATCGTGAAGCCGACTCCCGAGCAAGCCCAATAGGTGAGGACGGCAACGAAGGGGAGTTATCGCCCAGAGGCTCACTTCTCCAAGGCCACGGTGAACGAATCCAACCCATATTCGGTGCAGCACCTGGTCCTACCACAAGAGATCGCTGGAGTCCTGGCAAAGCATCGGCGGTAACCTGTCCTCGTGGTTCTTGGAATTCCGACGGGTTCAGGACGCCGAAGACAACCCCGTGAGAGAACGAACCCTCGTCAAATCGATATATTGAGGCCCCACCGAATCAGGAACAAGTTGTCTCTCCTCCAAACGATGTCTCAGCCCAACGCCAACTAGCACCTGATGGTACAGCAGATCAAACCAGAACGGTCTCAGCGCACCGACGCGAGGCAAGCCGAAGTTCACACTGCTCGGACCGCCTATCAAGCGTGCTCTCCTCGATCCCCAGGCCGATCAACCCCAGGTCGTGACCACGAAGACCATAGACTGCAAGGACGTAACGAGTCAAACCGATGCACTGATTCCAAGTCACACCGGGGACCCCTCGATTTATGGTGATGTCTCCTGCATCTTGTTAAATGTTCGTGTCTACCGGGGTCGAGACGGGATAATGCCAAAGAAGTCAGAGTCCGGCGGGGCAACATATTGAGGACGCAGAAGCCATCTTTGACGGAAGGCAAGCTCAACCACGTTAGAAGTCCTATAAACAGCCTGCGTTCATTCGCAGCCGCTGCCTTGGAGACACATCCTTCGGCACGAACGGTGCTGGACCAGTAGGGCGCTGATGAGGACAAGATCCCTGATGGAATCGACCCCGACTTTAACGACAGGAGCAGCATTGGCGTTGAAGGGTTTGTGATGGAAGATGTTACTTTGACGACACCGGACTCGGCTGATCAATCCGACCTCATGAGGTTCGAGTATGACCGTGACCTTGCCTGACCAAGATTGATTCAACATGACTGCGATTTTCGAATCGTCTTCAATCGTGCTGACGCAGACGCGGCGAGCTCCATGTGAAAGGTCCGTGGTTCCCAACCAACGTCGCTGGAACGCCAACACACCGGATCCCATCGCCGCCGGTATCGTGCAGAAGGCGCTGCTCAGATTCGGGGCCTCTCCCTCGCCGATTTCACCCGTGTTGAATCCATCTGCATCCTCGACCGGTTTGTTAGCGTTTTCGGCGAGTGCGAAGGTTTGACTGCGTTGGCTTCATGTGCATGCATGCGCCGTGGTGCTCTGGCAGACTTTGGACCGTTGAGGGACGGACGTCGGTTGGAGAGAGATGAATGACAGCGGAGAGCTGAATCAAGCGACAGTTCTGGGAAGAGTCGGCGTGGCTGCAGCGTTCCGGGATTGTTGATGCGGAGGACTCTGACTATCACCTTTGGACAGGGGATCATAAGGACAGTACAGTGTTGGAAGCGGCCTTTGAACCCATCACTCCACCGACAAACGACAGGATTCATACTGGTAGCAGTGTATGGTGTGGGAGCCGCTTCGTCAAGCTACTACACCTGATACTCCTGTGTTCAGTCAGGGGATTCCGGGCTCCGGAGCTGAGTCTACCAGGTGCTGCGGGCGCGTTACAGATAGCCTACCCCGCTGGCCCATCCGGTGCCATACCCCGGGCAGCAAGAGCCCCTTCCGCTGCGGTATCGATTTCTCTTCTGCGTAGATTTCTCTTCGCTGGCTTCGCGCCAAAATGTTTCTGCTCCGCTTTTAATACCGTGGCTGCTGGGGCTGAGATATACTGTAAACCCGGACCCCGTCCGGCGTGACAAAAATGTGCGGGGAGTTGTTGTGCAAGGTCGAGGTGCCGTCCTTCCAAGAGTGCATACGCCCGTGGCTGGTGGAATACTGTGTCGCATGTCACGGAGCTCCGACAGGCAAATCTCGTATAAAAAGTGGCACTGGCCATCCCGTGCTTCAGCGGCACTGCCTCCAGGAGAGATTTGTGCATGTAGTGTATTTTGAGCGGCGTTTCATATATGTCCCTCAAAACACGTAAGAAAACGCTGCTCTTCTCCTCTCCCTCCTCCTGTGTCCCGACATTGTTTTCTATCCGGTTAGCATCTTGCGAAAGGGTCCTCCCCCCACAATGACTATGGCGACTTTGACCTTCAATCAGGCTTCCGATGCCGCTGGCCAGGTCAAACGGCTGGAGGTGATTTGGAAGGAATGAACGCCGCAGCCTTCTGGGCGAACTCGATCTTGGAACGATTCCGAATTCCGGTCCCGAGGCAAGTGACCATAGACAACCGGTCGTCACATGGTTGTTGAGCAAGCACCAACATAGTTTTCGGACTTGCTCACTCAGCAGCCTTGACATTTCAGCCTCTGATTCGGACACGACATTCTCGACCCCGATTGAAACGCGCTCATACCCCGTCGGCGGCTTTCTCCCCGCCGAGGCAACGGATTTTACACGCGTGGGATATTGGTAATCGAGGCGGATTATCACCCAGTCCACGGGCGCCTCCCACTCCGACTCTTGACGCCCGGTAGCGGACGCACGGCATGAGGCGGCAGGACAGGGAGGTCTTTTCACTCGCACTGGAGGATTCACCACCAAACGTGGCTTACCGGATGACGGCGTGGTGAAGCGATACGAGGCCGTATTCGAGTCCTTCGCCTGGCCGATTCTCCGCAGGCGGCAGCGCCGTTGGAGCCGCAAAACGTGGTAAGCAAGAGGAGGGGCGGGAGAGGTTGTCCGGTATCTGACGGATCGGAGGGGATGATGGCCACGCTGGAATCTTTGACGTATTAACTCGTCCGCAACTCCTGCGAGAAACAAAGACTGGTGGAAATGACAATACGGCATCCTTCCAGCTTGTGAACTTCCGTCGGATCTCCAACCTTGTATGGTCTTTGTTCATTTCCTCTCTTTCATTTGGCCCACATTGAACTGGTGGAATCTTCGCAGATGGGTGAGGTTGTCAGCGCACCTCGAAAGCGCGACGAGTGAGCAGTAGCGATCAAGGCTTTGTGGGAAGATATCCGGCGCTGAAGGAGAAAGAGAGAGAGAGACTGGAGACTTGTAAACCGGCAACTCAAAACCGGTCGTACTTGGCTCAAGAATCGAGTAAGGTTGGAGTTCGCCGATACTACGTACTGGCAAGTCTTGCTTTTCTTGCACAGGTGATTCCAGCAACTCATTTGTATTCTAGAATTGAAAAGCTCATGTATCTCAGTGTGCTGCTATGTCTGCCATAACTGAATGCCCCCATGCTTTTCTGGTAGGCGAGAGACTGGCGGTGCCAGCCCGATTACCTTTCGCACAGTTTCTGTGCTGGTTAATGTCGTAGCCGTATGCTTTTGATCCCAGCTTCCTCCCAAGTGAACAGCGCAAATTTGAATGTCGTAGCTATGTGTGCTTCATCCCAGCTCCCTCTCAAGTGTACAGCGCCAACTGAAGGTCGTATCCATGTGTAACTCATCCCAGCTACCCCTCAAGTGAACAGCGCCAGGCCGAATCTCCCATCTAAAATGCTTGCCAAATCACGGTGTATCCAACTGCACCACAGCTCTGCACGGTATCATCCACCGTGGTAGGGACGATGATCAAATGGATGTTCTCTCTTAATCGACGCTCTCATGCTTCACCACAAGGCTAGAGGTCGTTGACACTGTGTCGATCGAGGGACTCGGATTCTGTTGCTCGGTGATGACGGGTCGCTGAGGTTTCGGACGGCGCAGGTTTTCCTCTTGTTCGTCGGTGCTCTGATGCACCTCCGCCGTCAACTTAGCCTGGGCTGAGGCGACCTGGTCCAGCTTTGCGCCCAACTGGTTCAAGCTTAGCCATATCCCTTCCATCTTCATCTTCTCTGTCTGTTCGGCTGCCATTTGGGCCCTCACCTGCGCCACATGGGCTCCCACCTGTGCTCTCACCTCTGCCGCCAATGTGTTCTTGGAATGTTCAACATGCTTCTGAAGGTGTTCCTCAGCCTGAGCCACCCATCTTTTGATACGGTTCTGAACATCCATACTCGACTTCGTCAGTTCGGCCTCCTTCTCCTTGAACTCTTTGAGCAAAGCCTTCAGCCTGGTGGATCTCGATTCCTCGACATCGGAACTTGTGCGGCGGTCCTCCACCCACCGCCTGGTTCTCGTGTCGACTTCCAACTGTTGCAAACGCAAGTTCCATTCGTGGACATAACGAGCACGGATATCGGCTTGGACCTGTGCCTCTTGGGCACTTCTTATCGTCGAGATCTTCGCGTTGATTTTGCTCAACTCACTGGTTCGATAGGCCGCCAGAGAGTCATTGATTAGCTTCACATGGACAGACGTAGTCTTCTCGATGTTGCTCTGGGTTAGTTGCGCGGCGAGTTGTTCGGGGAATGTCTTTGTCCCAGCAGGCGCTCCGATAATACCCATGTCGGCGCTCTGTTTGACGAGTTTCAACTCCGCTTCCAGGGCCTCCAGCTTCGTCAAAGCCTCCAATTCTCGTCTTGCGAGCTTTTTGGCATTTTCCCACTGCGTGTTCCCATTGGTCACACCATGGCCTGCCTGTGTGTCTTCGACGAAACTGCATGGGAGAATTTTTTCTTCGCAGGCCCGGCATTCCTTTCCAGGTGTATGTTCAGCAACGCGTTCTTCGCCACCCTCACACAACGTCAGGTCTTCCTTCCGACCCATTTCTTTCCCGACTTCCATTAAAGCTCTGCAGTTGACGCACATGGCCATTGTGCTTGACCCGGGTTTCTTTTGGTTAGAATAGCTGTCGGACGCCGCCACCAACAACTCCGTGTTCCCGTCGTTGGCGACGGGTTCGTTGGGCCCACTATCCAGAAGTCGTAGGCGTTTCGACGGCACTGGTGGATCACCATCAACACTTTCGGCTGTGCGTTTCTCCATCGCGCTTGCCGTGGATGGGTTGGCCGCTTCACCTGACGCGGAGGCTTGGGATTCAGTTTCAACTGCGGTGGGGGTTCTGTCAGTACAACATATACAACGCCGCACAGGTTCATATTTGAAGGTCTCACCGATCGGTTTTGTTCGAGTCTCAGTCAGATGAGTCCCTGCTGAATTTTGCTCGAGAGCTTCAAGATCATGGTCAGCGAGCCTGGTTAACTGGTTTGTCGAAAGACCGAGAAGAATTGCGCGCTCACAGCTAGGCTGTGCCTGTGTATTTCCAGACATCTTCCCCTTGACAGATGTTGTGGGCCTGGGGTGGAGCAGATGGAGTCAGACTGATGTGAGTGGCCTGTAATTCGGTCAGCGTCGTGGTTCCACAAAGTAGCTTCCAGGGGGTTTGGAGGGAGGGTTAGGACAGACGGACTGGATATTTATGGTACGAATAGATTGAGACTGTTGAATGAATATTTGTGGTGACAAAGTTTTTGAGGAAATCTGAGTTGGACAGATCTGTGGTGATAAGTCTTTGCTGGAAGCTGAATCGAACAGACCTGTGGTGATAAGTCTTTGGTGAAAGCTGAGTTGGACAGATCTATGGTGATAAAGTTGTTGGTGAAAGCTGAGTCGGAGGTAGTGATGAGTTGGAAATTAAATAGTAAGGGAAGACCGAGAGCGGAATAACTACGATCCGACAGGTCACGTTATCTGTGTTTCCGCCAGCCAATCGATAAGCGCCGATAAGCGTGACCAATCAGCGGCGTGGCTCTTTATCTAGACTAGCAAAGCTGGTGATACCAGCTCAGCTTGACGCTTCGCTACCTTGAAATGTGCGTGACGCCACAATCCTCCGGTGCGATGGGCACCCTCAATACGACGGCTAATTATCACACAATGTCGCTGTCACAGGACCATGTGGTGCGTTAATGAGATACAGCAGTAGGTCTACATCGGTCGCCGCTGTTGAACAGAAACAAGACGAACCAGCGCGCACAGGGCTTTCACACATTGCTCGGGGAGGAGATGACGACCGACATTCTGTATTCAAACTGATCCTTGAACACGACATCTATGAATCATTGATTTCTGGCTGCTCTGAGGTTGTTTCTTGACCGCCTCCCGCGATGACTTGCACCGATCTAGGAGGGACCAGTGTGTCCGGCCTCGTTGCCCACAGACATTTTGACGCTTGAAGCCTTCCTAGAGGCCTGGGGAGACATCATCAACATTAATATTGTTGACCAAAACTGGGACTGTATGCCTCTCCCTGTATTGCCATCGTCAGTCATCCTGGCCTGGATTCATTTTCGCGCCACCACCTCTGTTCGGTTGCCGTTGTAGACTTGATCACCCTCTCTCTGTCAGTCCTTTTGAGACAGGTCTCGGATCGCTGATTCGGGCCGTTGATGAAGGATGAAAGTGCTCTGGAAAAATGTTGGCAGTACAAGTTGACTGGCCGTGGCAGAGAATTTGCATTGCACTGTCCATTGTCGAGTGAAGCTGATTATTTGGATGCAGCTGCAGATTCGAGGGCGGAACAGTTCAAGTATGAATTTGACGATCTGAAGAACACACGCGGCCAAGTTTGATTTGGCGGGGAGACTCTCCAAGCAAACTATGCAAGCGGCGGGGTAGCATTCGGCCGACCCCGTATGCCTGAAAAGCTGCGCACTGCCCTGCACCCGCGCCCCGAGAGACTAGAGGCTGGCGGCCTTGCCTCGCCCTCTCAGTTCCCATCATCAAAGACCTTACGGCTTGCAGCCTGCAGCCTGCGCCTCAAAGGTCAAGTGTGACCCTGGGTGGCCTTTTGATTGAAATTTGCACAAGAGACCGAGTCAACTCCTTCCCACTCGAAGACACCTGTCGCCAACAATGGGCAGACAAACAGACGGCTCTGCGCCCACGCGCTTTGCCATGGTTATCATGACGCTGCGTCTCAATGCGGCCCTGCGCCCAGCTGACAGAGCCCATCCCCTTTGATGGCGTTGTATGATCGCTCATTTATGATATAGATTCTAACATGATGCTGACTTGTGGAATTGACAGGAGTACGGTAGTCCTTCTTATCCAGACGCCCACCGTGGGATTTTCTTCGACGTCCGGAAGAAATCCCGAGAATACACGCAGTCGTTTGTGACACATGAACCCTCACATCTTTGCCAGAGACAATCTCATGGGGCGAACAACCCTCGAGCCGTGCAGCATCAAGTCGCTTACTGTCGAGGCACTGCGCGCAATCCATCAGAATCCTACCCTTACATCTTGACTTTCTTCAATACCCTGGCATCCCCACTGCTACCCTGAATCCCGCGCACGGCATCTATTGCAGGCGGTACCCTCGGGCCAACGGTGTCTGCCCATCCTGCATGGTCGAATTGACGAGGATGACAATGCGTGCATCCTACCGGATGATACGTTCACGGAAGCGCAGGATCACCAGATCCACGCTCAAATATCTTGTCCCGATCCATCTGATCTCAAAACCTCTACATGAAGTTCACGGATCTCAGGATAGGCGGGGCGCGCACGTAGCGGATGCACCTAGCCTTTTGAGTCCATATTATACTGTGGCAGAGGTGGCACTCCTGGGTTAAGAGGGGCGAAAGGATTGGAACTTCAGAGCCAGGGCATATAGAGCTGTGAGGACAGGTTGCCTCCAGTGATCTGGCTGGGTGCGAGCTGGCAGGCAGCCACTTTCGATATGTGTTTCTGCTCAGTCGACCCAATTCAGACAATGAAACACATATACACTATACGCTTTTGCCCCAACGGCCTGGCAAGGAAATCCTGGGGATAAATTGCAGATAAATGCCGCAGCACGTCGAGATATACACTCCGAGGTGTTCCAACATGTTCGACCTCGACCCGGGTCCATCCCTTGCGCCCCTGTAAGGATTGTGAAATCCCGACGTGACGATCCCCAGCCTTGTTGTTATTACTTGCTGTCGTCCGCCACAGCACGCGCGAAGGACATCTGAGTAACACATGGACGGTTGCTAACCAAGCGTGTTGACTGACGCTCTCATTGAGTCGCAGACCTCATTCCTGACATGACAAAACCCATCAAGCCCCACTACTCCCAGAACACCCAAGGTTTGTCCAGAGAGAAAAGGACATGAAGGAAAATGAACAGCTTCGACTCTGCAAAAGGTCCTCCTACAATTACCCTCTCAGTGGCAGCCTGGACGAGACCTCGAGCTGGGTCCAGAGGACACTGTGACCTCATCTCGCTCCGTCAAACCAGGATGGATCTCTAGTTCGAACAACTTCCAATCTCAAGGCCCAACCTGAGTATCTAGGAGCGAGCAACAACTCCGATGATGACGAACGGCGAACACCATTCCAGAATTTTCACTGCTCCTTGCCATCAGCTGCCATCACGACGCGCCGGACGATTTCGTGGTGAGCCACATATTCAGTTGCCGCTCTTTGGGGTATGCCGTGAAGTTGTCATTTGGACATATGAGAAAGGATTCCGGGCTGTCTGGCGATGCCATCATATCCTTAACACAAACAAATCAGAAGGAAGGTTGGATAGCAGATCCCCCAACGAAGCAAGGTGCAGCAGGGTGGCAGTATATGCAGGCTCCGAGCAAGCCCCCGAAGGCCGCTCTCAAACGTGACAAGTGCTCCCCTCGCTTGACGGCCTCAAAGGGATTGCTTAAGGTTTACTTTGTCGACAAAGGGTCTGTCTAAAATGTGCTCGCAGCCTCGATAAATGTCCTGGTGGAAAAACGAAGGTGCCTATTCTATCGCATTTTGCTCGCTGATTTCAATGGATTGCCAAACCCCTTTGGACAAATCTTTTATACACGTCTACAGATCCTTCCGTGACCCGCATCTGACACAGACGCTTTAATTTACGCCACTACGGGAAGGACAACTCTGATCCGTGGTCGCCAAACTGACCAGGCAGAGGATAGTGGTCATCGGTGGCGTGTGACTCGTAGCCCGTCGTCCTTCTTGAATTAAACTAGCGCCTCCCCACTGATTCTCCTTCACCTTCGTCCGACAAGTCTCGTAAAACCGTAGGAGTTTCCTTTATTCACTTCTAGGCGACCTCTTCTGTGGTTCCTCGACATCTTGTCAACGTTGCTCAAGACTTCCTTCTCTGCGTTGCCAGCAGCTCGCCTGGGAAGAACTGAGTAATTCACCCACTCTCACATCAGTAGATCTTCCTGGCCCGTATGGTAGTTCTAAAACGAAATCGCTCCATCGGAGGACTCTCAGTCACTGCTGTTCCACGATCAGATAAAGCTTTCCAGTGCTGGTCGGCCCCGTCTACTCAATTTCTCTGCTCAGTTTGCGCCTGGCATGATCAAACCAGGAGTGAACAAGTCATCCTCTTCTTGAACGAGCAATGATGTACCCCTCTCCGTACGATCACAGTCACGCTGAATGAACGAACAAAGGGGACAATTTCCAATGTGCGGGATGACCTTGACGCCACCATCAATTGTCGTCAGAGGCTTGGATGGAGAGAACTGTGAGAAATTGGAGAAGAAACAGGGCTTATCCTGAAGTCGACGCTTGTTTCTGACTGTAAGAGCGAATCAGAGCAGCTCTGCATATTCGTGTGGATAGGTTTCTTCAATGTCAGGCGGCGGGGAGAACGTAAACACTGTCGGGTGTATTGAGACTCCGACATGGGTCAGGTCGGGTCGCGCCAAATGAACTGAAGCCCAACAAAAGCCCGACCCAGGCCGTGTGAGGGCCTAGGGGAAATTGTCTTGGCATACCTTGGGAAGGTTAGGGGCCTTGGAGAACTAGCCCGTGCGTCGCTAATGGGCGGTTGTCCCCAGTGAGTCGTGCTGAGGGGCTGCCTTCCCGCACACGGCAAAGAGGCTACAAAGTCGCCTCCACCGTCTTCCTCCTCGCAAACCACGGAATGCGCGAACAGGTAGACGCCTGGATAAGCGATCATACAGTGCAATTTAGGGGTGTCGCACACCATCAGGATCGCAGATCTAATTCCTGCAAACAGAGCCTCAACAGGGACCCAGGGGGTGACAGGCGATGAATTAAGGGATTACAGTATGGAGCACGATCTGAAAAGTTGTGGCGACTGTGCGCAGCCAATTTCCCAAGTGGCATTGCTGCCAAGAGGACCTGATCCCAAATGGGACTGGTGCCTCAGGAATCAGGTTGATCCGTGACACACACAGCCACTGACACGCCCAATTGTTGGGGGAATGTATCCGCAAGCACGTACAGCGACCCGCGCCCCCGTCTTCGCTTGGATGATCACCAGGGTAACTGACTCCAGACTTCGTGCATGGATGAAGGGTAATGAGTGGGCTCCAACGATGACGACTACAAGCTTTCGCTGGCCTTGGTGGCAGTGAACGCTCCCAGTGTGGCAGGCCGAGAAGCACCTCGCTCGCTGATTTACTTGCACACTCAATTATTTTCGTCCCACCTGGACATGCACTGTTACCGTGATAATGGCGGTGAGTGGGGATCTGGATGACTAGCGTAAAATGCCTCACCGGGAGGCTGCGGAGATGTCCGCTGTCACTTGCACCAAGGTGAGTCATTGCCCGCGACCCCCTTGCAGGACATGGCATGTGTCAACAGCTTCAACTAGTCTCGTCTGGGAACTGAGTGTACTCTGCTCAAGACACATTGGCAGCACTGGCCCTTTTGTACTAAGGGCTACCCGCTTCGACATGACTGATTGTCAATCCCTGGCTATGACTCCACCAATAATGCATGTGTCAGATAAATTAGTATTGTAATTTGCAAAGACGTCGCCAGTTCGGGAATTTTCCGCACCTGATTAAGGGGAAGAAGACGCTGCAAAGAGTCTGGGCAGGCGCATAACCATCGGGCGCAGCGTCGGTGGGGCTGCGGAAATTGACCAACAGCATGGGGCATGGCGATGCTAGCGCATTCCATGTGGCCCTGAGGTGGAGAGGCCGCCCTGTCAAATTTTGTTGGGGACATTCCTAACCAGCATTCCTCGACGATGGAATTCGGCAGCAGACTAAGTCCATGACGCAACCGCCGGCTGCTGTCTCGGAGAAAGTTTCCGTGCTGGCTTGGGCGTTGCTGGGCAAACCGCCAGATTATGTTTCTGGGAGACGGGTGGCCCCGGCAACCATGCGCAGTGGCATTGCTCCTCCCATCCTCTCTGTCAGGGCGTCTCTGCCACACTCTGCCCCAGCCCGAAGCCTTTTGCCAAATTGGTGGCTCCCTTCGAAATTGGCCGAGTCTGATTAAATCCCTCAGTTGCCGCCCACTTTGTGGGACCCATCGTGCGTCGGTGGCCGGGCTGATCGGAGTCCGACTTTCAGGGGACCGTGCCATGTTGTTCCTCAGGTTACTCTCCACCAGTGAAACGAAGCCGTACGTGCACCTTCAACTGTCATTCGTTGCCTTGCCGCCCGAAAATGCCTCACCGGTTTTCCGAGACGACGATGCATCTCTACAGCCTGTGGCACGGCCAGGTCACACAGGAGCTGGGCTGTCTGTGCTTATATACTTGTGAATGCTCCGACTTGCACGAAGGTCACGGCCACACTCATCCCAATTCGAAATCCGCAACGCTCTGCAACCCTCGCAAGTACACCTCTGGCCATGGATGCTGGGCCACCACCACCGGGAATCCCTCGAATCTTCATGGTATGACTGCTATCATAGACCACTCACACGGCTTGCAAACATAGACATAGGCATCAACGCTACAGATGGGGCCCAGAGCCTAATCCTGACATACAGCATGGCTTCTGTATGCGTTGGTCACTACTGCCGTCTGGTCGACTATAGGCACACAGTTCACATGCACCAGGCGCCGGTCAAACATTGTCCACATTGTAGTTCGTGCTGCGTCACCTTCTAGGCTGGGACACATATTCATCCCTGCCGTGCTCCATGGGGAACAACGTGGACGCTCGACGACGATGACGACAACTTCGAGGGCGAAGTCTTGTGGTGGAGGAAGGAGGACAAGATTTACCCAATTCTTGTCGAGATCATGAGGGGCATAAAAGCAGAAGGCCGCCCTGGCCTCGAGCTCTGGATCCGTGTGACCTACGCAGGCTGAAGCGGTCTCACCGGTTACTGGGGCCCACTGATGCCTCGTCGGTGGGTGGAAAATTCCGAACTACAAAGAGGGCAAATACACAGACTTATCGCCCGGGTTGCGAGGATGTAGGCAGAGGGCATATCCGCATGGGCGCTACGCACTTCCGGGTCGGAGGGTTCACGGACAATGAGCATGTGACAACTTTTGACCAAAGCCTCGCAGAGATTCTGGAGCAGTGGCATAAAGAAAGGCCTAGCTCCGCATCAGGAGACGCCTAGCTCCGCATCAGGAGACGTGCCTCTCCAAAGGAGCACACACGATGGTACAGAGGGCGCCGATGCATTCATGTTTCAGCAACTCGAGGGTGGAAATCCTGAACGATTCCATCTCTTTGGAATGGGAGGAGATGGGGATCCATGCGTGATGGTGAGCCACTGAAATTGGGGTTGACCTTGGGGGGAGGGGGGGGGGGAAGGAGGACAGGACACGGCGGCCGCAGGAATCCTTGTGGTATGCCTTGTAGTACGCATCCGCAACGCTGGAGTGGGTAGGCGACCTTCTCGCTCCCAAGCACTGCCCCAAAGTCAGCCACCCCCGCCACTACCACCCGTGGCGCAGTGGCCGGCGGGGATCTCCGGCGGGGGACCGACCTGGAGCTAATAACAGGGCTGAACATCTTGCTGCCTAATTCCGCTTTTCCCCTGCACTCCACTTGCCTATGCCGACAATTTGCTGCCGCCCCTCACCCTGCGGTTGTGGTCAACTGCCAAAAGAAGCGGGAGAGGAAGAGATATCCCAGAATAGGCGGCATGCTGGAGGTGAAGTGACCAGGAGGCGCCCGACCGACCTGCATTGCAGAATATTTGCATTGTTGTCACGCCATGTCAAGTTGCGTGGGGCAGCATGCTCCGCTGCGCAATGAAGGCGCAGTACCCACACCACCGTAAATGTCTTGTTATTGTTGTTGTTGTTCCTCGCGTGGCCGAGACATTGTGGCGCAAATAAACAAACAACCTTGCTTGGCCTGGGCCTTGCGCCAGTGCCCGGCCGGGTGTTGTGACACTGTTGTGGGTGTCTAATTTCCGGGAAATTGCAGTTGCATTCCGAGGGGTGCGGGGCCAGCGGGTCCTCCTTCCCCCCTGACAACGCATTTTGGATTTTGAGAGGCTACCCCGCACGAGGTGAGTCCTCCAGGCCTTCCAACCTTCCCAATTTCCCGTCTCAGAATTCATCTGACAGTTGCACACTCAACAGCGATTCTTGTCCCGAAGGCAGGACTCGGAGGATTGTCACAGCACCAGAACGGCATAACCACTATACCGCCAATAACATGACAGCCCACAACAAAGGAAAAGGCAGGCAGGGTGAGTGGGTCGGGCTGTCCTGAGTGAGACACGTGGTAGAGATCTGTCTGGGTGTACAGCCACACACAGCGCCGACAAGGCCACGTGCTGATCTGACTCTTGGTGCAACCGTGACAACCATCTCGACATTGTGCTTCTCCGCCCTTGTCCCCAGCGCCGTTTTGTCAGAGTTCCACTATCTGCTGACGCGCAATTTTGAAGACCTTGTTTCCCAAGCTCGGGGTATGCCCGGTGTACGCGATGGAGAGGATCAGAAAGACCCAAACGTGTCAGATCTTCGAACGGGTTCAGGGCGCCAATCCTTCGGGGACACCTGACTCCGCTAGAGACGCAGACCCATTTTCAAACAGCCATGCCATTGATCCCATTCAGGTAATCAGATCTGCCGCACACTTTCATCTGCTGCCGACTCTGCTCCTTCACATTTTTCGACTGGTCACTTCGGCTTGCCCCACCACCAACCCGCTCTTTCAGCTGGCGTTCTTAGGCTGCTGAGGATCCAAATGCCCTGTATCACTGGGGCGATGAGGAGAGCAGGAGACAAGAACTTCATTTGCCCAGGAGTGGGTGCTGGGAGGTGGTTGTTGAAGCCGCTCTATGAGACAATGGACACGTCCTGATTCACCGCACGCCTGGCAGATCTGCCCCAATACTGCGACTGGGCTCGCAGATGCACAACGTCATGAGTCCTTTACAAATCTAACAGTGTCCTCCAAGAGTTTATCGGGATGTCCGCCAAAGTAACCGGAGGCGGTTCGCTCTGGAACGTTCGACACTCAATGGCTCCGACAGCCCCGACAGAATTCGTACGCTTCACGAAACATCTTCAGGACGTACAATGTATGTGGCCAACGCGAACCTCTTCCTACTCTGGGCTCCTATCTGTTATCTGCGATGACGAAATTACGAGATTTCAAGTCGGACCGGTCGACGAGATCCGAAAAGCCACCAGAATATTGGAAAGCCCGATTGGTTTTGTGCTTCATGAGCCCGTGAAGGGAAGGAAGAAATCCTGGAAGCCTACTTTGACCACGGCGTCGAGGCCTTCTTCTTGACTCTACATCCTAATTGGAGGATATTGCACGACCCACGACAACCAATTCCCAAAAGGCTGCCGACCGAACTTTATGTGTCAGGGTTCAGGTGACCATTCAACACTCAAAGACCAGACTTGTCGTTTCTGGCCCACAGGTGACAAAGCTCCTGGTCACAGCGTGGCAGGAATCTCAACAATTGGGTGCATATTTCAACATTGGCAGTGAGGAAGTAGCACCAAGCGATTATGAGCAGGCCTTCCATCTGAAGCCGCAGTCTGGAGTTTCGACCTGATCCATGGGCCAGGGAGCTTTCCTATCCAACATTCTACAAGGTCACGGCAACTCTATCTGCAGAACGTCTGAATTGCAATAATCATCCCCTCTCTGAAACTGCATACAGGTACACAGCATGAATCTTGTGGCGTCAGACTGCGTTGACTGATGTTGGGCTGGCAAACGAAAAGGAGGAAACCTAATCGTCACGGAGATCACCGAAGACATCCACAATGTCGAACATGTGGAGGAAGGATTTTCAATCGACCTGGCTGCTCGAAACTGGGTGGAGACCTCGAGTTAGACAACGCTCTGCCTTGCATCCGGCACTCTTAATTAGCCGCTCGCAGGTGCAATCTGTCTGTGGAATTGGGTTGTTGGCAGATGTGGCTGTGTGAGGAATTGCGATGGCCAATGTATCCGGCCGGCAAGTTCTCCTCCTCGGACACAGATACCGATCTCACATTGCAGACGCTGGACTTGATATATCGGTATCATCAACCAATCATGCGATTTCGGTGGTGCGTCCAGTGCGAAGAGTACATTTCCGACCAGGAAATCTTGAAAATGTGGAAGAAAAGCCGGATGCATTGGCTGTCAGGGCACTCTCTGTAATCAATTTTGACAGCGGCACGCTGTTGTCAACTGATAGCGAACGCTTTGCACCGTCGCCGTGTCGGTCTCCTTGCTGACAGCGCTTTTGGGGTGTCCGTAGAGCTGTTATGGTTGACTCCGTTAAGAATGGGCGCAATGGCCGGCCGTCATGCCGACTTTCTTGGCCAGCCGACCAAGCAGCCAAATCCCAGCGTCTGGGGTACTACGCCGGAGACTGCCACCCCAACGAATACAGTGCCGAGCTGTACCCTTCTGCCGTGTCCTGACCATGTAATGCGTGAAGCAGACCAGTTTCGACAGATGGTCGAGCGCCCTCATTCTCCGCGCAATGCTTCTCCCACGAGTCTAAGTCTCAAGAGAAAGAGCTCAATCCACACCATGGCCGTTTTGGGTCGAGAAATGAAATTGAAGTTGACAAACCTCTGGAAGGAGACAAAGGCATGAGCAGGGAGCCACAGAGCGATGCGGCAGAACCTCAACGCGACAAAAGCGAAGGACATGTTGCTGAATGTATTGCGGCGCCCTCGTCCGTCCATAAACATCGTCTTGCTGTTGAATACCAACGGAAGCATTTCCCCGTTTCTGGCCCTCTATCTCCTTCCACCTCCCATTCATCCCATGCAAAGCATTCGACAAAACGGCAAGGGACACGGACGGCAATCTTCAGTTCCTTTGCTCCCCACAAGGGCGCAGTCATCAGCAAAGGGACTCAATGCAGGGCTGCTGTATAAAGGAAAATGAAACTCGCACAAACCAAGGGCTGTCCAAATGGGCGAAACTTGCTGATGAGCGCATCCTCGACCACACGTCGATATCCGCGTCGTCAAAGACAGTGAACAACAAGATGCCGCCCGTCTAGTTCCGTCGAGAACGGCATCTCCAGGCTGTTGAAAACAACGCCCCGGCTTCGAGGTCGGCACGGACAGCCCCAGTTCCAGTCCCATAGATGATGCATATCGGGCTGGTCCACTGCGTACTCACCATGAATCCATCATTGCCGAATAGCGTCTCCAACTCAGGTCGTCAGAAGAGGGTGATCAGAACTGACGACATCTTGTAAAACTTTACAGAATATATTGGACAGCCTCGCCACAGCCGGAGCTGGGCCGCTCCTCGGTGCGAGGTAACAGATCGTCGTTATAGCCGAGGGACAACGAAGTACGGAGCTCCTCAAGCACCATCTTGTTCATGACTTATCAGAGACGCCCGAAGAAGTTCTAATCTCATTTTATCGCCCGGCCTGCGACGGCCTGGACTACATGATGGGAGCCCTGGTACTTCCTGCAGGTGTGGCCGAGAGCCTGAATTGGACTGAGCTGACTCTTTTTATACGCAAATCAGATTGCTGGTTGAAAAGAGAAGGTTTCTACCCAGCTCTCAACGGAATTGCTTCCGGTGAACACGACACGGCATCGACGCTGGTGAACAATTCATTCGTGATAGGGCAAGCCATATCGCAATGCCAAACTGTTTCATCTACCTTCGACATTCTTGTCGCGTTTCAAGCTGTCATGGAAAACTACCATCTTATATGGTGAAGAGCCCAGTGCGGTTCGGATTGTGAGTACTTGTGGACTGGGGTCGTCTAGCGCAACGTATTGAAGCCTGAGTGAAAAGAAGGAGATTATCCGGGCTCCAAGCTACTATAGAATTTCCAGATTTGATTGAGGCTCTAAAGGAGCCGTCTGACAAAGCCATCGTCTAAAAACAAGTGCAGCCTCTATCCGCCATGGTAAAGGACCCGAATTCACCCACTACCCTGGATCTCGACCTGCTCGCTCTCAATCACGGAAGCTCTAGTAATGAATCGGTCCCTGCGGCTACCCGCCAGCCGTCCGCAAATGAACTCTCGAATGACATTCATTTCGACAAGTCTCGCCTGGGCTCCGGTCTTTTGAGGATGCCTTACAACGATCACCGATAGCGATCGCTGCCCTTGAATTGTTGATGATGGTACATCCCGCCTTGGCCGACTGCCGAGTGTGGCGTACTTGTCAAGTCATGGTGGCTGGTTTGTTCTTGGGCGGTAACGCCATCACAGTGTCAATACCTCAGGGGTGGAACGAGCACGCGATATTCTGTCGTGGTGCACCGTCCTCCAGAAGACAGCAGGGCAAAGCGAACCATCAGACACACGGTCCCTGGTGAAAAGACTTCCCGTTGACACGCCAAAGCTCGCTCACTTCTCTACCAATCCGACAAGCACCGTTCCCAAGCGAGCTGGTCTCCTTCCGTCACTCACATTTTCGCCGGGAAATGCGACAGAGCAATGTTGAGTAACTCCAGCCACTTTGACCTGAGCTCCACGAGCACCTGCCTCGTGTTTCTCAAGTCAACGAAATTGAGACTCAATTGCGAGCGACAAACATTTGACTGCAACAGGATGTCTTTTCGGACCCGGTAGAACGGGACCTTGAAATGGAAGATATTGAGCCACAAAGGCCGAAATCTGTCTCCTCGCGACCGGCCAAAGACTTTCTGAATAACAAAGGCCAGCTGTCAAAGTGGCTCCTTGTATAGTAAGGGGCCAATGCTGAGCAAATTTATGATGTTGGAGCCGCACTAGGGCAATCGACAGTGCCGCCGAAGACGCCGGGATGTTGAAAAACACGCCCTATTCCGCAGCACAGATTGTGAGAGTATTCTGGCCGGTAGCCGCATCGGCTCGGTTAGGCCCCTTCTGCTGCGACGGCCTGGTGATGCAGCCACAAAAGCCTTCAAGAGACGGCGAGCCCTTCTTCAACTGCATTTCAACACAACCACATTTTGCCGACATCACCGACCTGGCTGGACGCGCCTTGTCTCTCATTTGTTCTCCGCCTCTTGGCCAGAGAGATCCGGCATCAGCTACTGCAGTCGTGGCCCTGGGGTCTGAAAAGCCCATGACAGGCTTCAGCACGAATTTCCAAAGCTGATACGCTGACGCAAATATTGTCATATCCTTGATGAATGGCGAATCTGGCTCCTCAGAAATGGATGCTGTCTCCAAGTCGTACTGTTTGAGGCTGGCGGGATACGCCACGTACCATATAGTCTTTGCCGCCATTGGCGCGTCGATGCATCACATGCCATGCGTCATTCGGCCGCGGCGTGGAACGCCCGGAGATGTCCGCGAACCTGGTGTCCGAACCGCGCTGCTTCGGCGGTCTTGATCTGTTGGACGACAACGTAGGACTCTGCACATTCGCCAACTTCCGCGAGGTATTGGCCACTCCGATGGGGCAGACGCACAGCAGCAGGGGAGTGGCAGGCCAATAAGCAGGTCAAAGGACGCTGTACCGATCTTCTCGAGCGAGCTATTGGAGTGAACATATTATCGGCATTTCTAGCAATACATCTCTACTGTTAGAGCAATCTGTGCCAGGTGTCTTCCGAGAGTGTTGATGACATTCCGGAGCATGTGTCGAGTTCCTGCTCGTGGACCGCATGGCCCGTCACGACACGGCGCGGCGACATATTGCTGCAACTTATGTTTGGGATCTTGGAAAATGTTGGCTGCGTCGTGAACCAGAGCCAGTCCCTCCACAGCCTAGTCGAGATTGGTATCCATATCAGCTCTTCCAGCTTGCAAAGCACAGCCGTGCTTTTGTACCATTGAAGGCCCCAGGGCCGCGGATCGTCGGATTTGTTCAGTCAGGTGTGTTTCCACCGCGTGTGTGACCGTCTCATTCGGTGTTGAGACTCGAAATTAGGTGCGGGAGTGTGGAGAGAGCTGTCTTTGAGGTATATCGGCGGGGAGCAGGTCGTACGATTCTTTCTAGGTCGGGTGCTTCTTCAACCCCAGAATTGTTGTCCATTTCCATTCCAGGCAACTGTACGTTTAGCCAACTGTCCAGTGGATGGTACTGAGCGCGTTGCTCGCGCGAGGACATTGAGCCATCCGATTGACACCGAGGTCACGATTAGACAGCGGCTAATCACTATATACTCGACGTTTGGGAGAGATCTCCAAAGAGCCCTTGGTGCCTCTAGAAATCATGACGCCCACCGTGAGACTCGTGAGCACCGAGCGTCCCACAAGGAGCCTTGAATTGGCCTATGGGGAGTCTTCCAGTGACAGCTTATATAGGAAGAACTGTCGCGATTGTCATTGTCGTTGTTGAATGCTAGAAGAAGCTTCGGGATCGATGCTCAAGCGAACCCGGGCAGGAGCAACATCAAGAAGAACCTAAATATGTGAAAGAGAGAAGGTAATGCTAGATATTTGGTACTATTCTCCTTGCAAAGCTTCTCCATACTAAACAGTTTCGTTAGATATGAGGAGGTTTTCGGGGACCATCGAAAGAGTCCGAAACACCAGAGACTCCTCCAGCCTCGCTCGCCATGCACGTCACATCTGACCAAGGTTCTGGTCGAGAGGAAAGATCAGGATATCCCAAGCCGGCTGTCGAGCCCCAACATTAGCACTCGCTGCTGTAGCGAGAAGCTCTGCGCTCACATCTACTGGCGGAGCCGTTGAGCAGCGATGCGGTGAGCCAGTCTCCTCTGCGCAGTCCATTTGTAGTAATATCTGTTCACCAACTGCCTGTTCTCAGATAGCATGTTGCCCTAACCATATGGGGTAGGTTAGCCGATAGGTAACACTGCGCCACTGCCTGCCACAGGACGCGCTAGCGCGCTAGCGTACTACTACTAGATAGATATTTTCTGGCCACACAGAAAACCGAGAATGAGAACTAAGTAGTCCCACATAGCATTCATTAACCCGTTGGAGCCGTAGCTTCGCCAAGGTTTGACGGTCGGATCCGCTGGTTTCCAGCTGTACAATCCTCAAAATGGGCTGGCTGATAGACGAAAACGGTTGTGAAAGGCGGAGCGAGAACATCGCATCTCAATTAACAACCGGAATCATTCACCGAGGCCCAAATCCAACCAGCATTGCGGTATGACTTCGCCCATTGTAAGGAAGTATCACAACACAGCAGCCGAGAAGCTATAGCCATGCAAGCCCCCACGCGACGATCAGAGACTTCTTAGGACGAGCGCTTGCAAGGGACGGATGAAATCTCGAGCTGGAAAGAGAACGAGGACGAAAGCCTGCGGGAGTCCGTCTCGCAGAGCAGTGTGAGACCAGAGGACACTTTCACCAGTCCTGCCTTGGATCTCCGCCCTCGAAGATCTCAAGGTTGCCTGTATTGCACATCATCACTGCCATGGATTGGAACGGGACCGCTCGGGAGAACGAGACTTGCTTCAAAGTTTCAGCCGTGCCACTAAGCCCCACTCCTCTCCTCCGACTTTTATCAGTTTGGCGCCCCTGTCCACTCCGTAGTCTCTCATGTAAGTCTCAACTTCAACTGCCATGTTTCGCGAGAACACGAAGACTTCAAGTTCATCATCGAGTCGTCCGCCTCCAACTTTGTCAACCAACTGTCTGGCATCTTCCGAACAGCCCACCATCGTTTGTGCTAATAAATCCAAATCGCCTTGTAAAGAGCCGTTCCAAATTGGCTGTCCACCCATGTTATTTTCGGTAGTCAAATGTATCTCGCGGACACTTGCCGTTGTGCTTGTCGCACTCACCTCTGCGCACTCGCATCTGGTCTGCTCAACAGGGTCGTGGCGCAGCGAGCATTTGCCAAGCAGGAGTGTCGGAAATATCCGTCAGATGAGCCGGGAATTCGGGCAGTGATATCAATTGCCCATGCACACGATAAATGCACCAAATCTTGAAGTAATGAGTGAAACTCCGCCGCCTCCGCCGCCTGAGTTTGCTCCACAGGTTTGTAATTCTACGACTCCGTGTATTGGAGACGCGCTATCCTTTTCGAAGCTGCTGGATGCATCTTGCGTTTTGGCTTCACGACATCCCTACGGACGAGAGAGCCCGCGGATACATACTGCAGAACTGCGAAGCGGGACGGAAGTATGGTAACCAACAGCGTACATATTGCATCTCAGCCCCATTACCGAGTACCTCATGCAGATAGAGAAAGCTCGTAGAGACTCATATGCACCCTGGAGCACATCATTTTCGTGGACCGTCCATCTACCAGAGCTCGCGCACGCCGTCACTGTGTCAGCCCTTTCTGAATCAATGTGATTGGCGCGAATAAAGTACGTGACCGAGCCATCGATCGCTCCATTGCCTTTTGACGAACCCTGGGCAGTCGTGGATTTCCGAGAGGACCTCAACACATAGTCGTAGTAGTCCGAGAACCTCAGCGGATTGGACAGGTCTGCAGAGGCGGTTCAATCATCCGGAACACGATGCGAAGAGGTCCATTCGGGCTCGAAATTGGCGGTTTCGATGGCATCAATGGCTCCAGTGTTTTCGCAGGACTTGGCGGGTATGGTGCCACCTCTTAGCAGCCGAGTCATGATTGGTACTGCAGCACTTGATATCGATTTCACCTGAGTTCTCGGGCTCTACATTCAAGTCGTCGACGCGAGAAACATGGCTATCGTTTTCGGCACCTAGACTTCCTGGCAGGGCTCACGCGAGATCGGAGGTCTTTGTCAAAGTCAGTGGGTTGGTAATTCATTCGATCTACTCACGGCGATATTATTCGTCTTACTCCAAACCGCATAGATAGTGGTTGAAGGGAATGCTGGAGCTTGTCAATGATTGCAGTTGATACAGAGTTGCTCGAAGCTTCGACGTCCAACTCGACCCTCGACTTTGGGGGTCTGCCAGCTTTTCCTGATGACGATGACAATTTTGACGAGGCCGATGTCCAAGTAAGTCATGGACAGCAGGGTCGAGCATTCCCCACCTTCATTGACAAGTACCAATACATGCCCGAAGCCCTCGTCCAAGTCGACTACATTGCCTCGACGGTCTACAGTATCCGACTCAATGACCTCGCATCTTCAATGGGAGAGATTGTGTTCGGTGGTGTCAACACTGAAAATGAAGTAGAGAATCGAGGGATATTGATATGAGTGTGTGGCCCAGCTATCGCCTGTCGGCCCTACCATTTATTACCTTTCCATACCCAAGCACTTCAGGAATGGGCCCCATCTGTATCATCTCGGCAACCGCGGCGACGGCGTCATCCTCCGGGGGAAAATGCAAGCAGTGACCACGCGCGGGCAGATGGACCAGATGGCATATCTCGAGAGCCAACCAATCCCTTCTCGACCTCCTGGACCGGTGCCGCTGGCGGGCCTATCAAATTTCGAGGTACTTTGTTGCGGATGTCGTTACGATTGGGCAGTTTGTTCTTGTCCTCGTAATTGAGCATTTTCTCCACCAGTACCGAGTCGTCCGCCGCGGCGACGATTCTTGGAGGGATTTTTAGCTCAAGCAAATTGAAGGGCGAGGTAGAGCAAGAGGTTAGTTAACCTTGGGAAGGTAACAAAAACTCATCACTGACCCGTAACAGTGATGCGTGGCCCCTTGTGCGAGCCTTGTGATTTCTGTACCGTGCGCAAACGGAACACCAATATGCGCCATCTTCTAAGGGTCTCTTGTGTCTCTCAAGGCATTTGTGTGGGCAGTTCCAATGGTCGTCCCCTTGCCGCCAGGTTGCGTGGCGGGGTTGTGGTGCCATTATTTGGGTCCGTCAGCACGACAGCGCCGCTGTGAGCCCAACGTCCGGGAGCACCAGAAACAGGAAAGTCGTGCGGCCGTGCACCATGCCAAAGAAGTTGACGCCCAGCGCCTTGTGGATGTACCCGGCGTTTTCCCACGGGCTTGGTGGTGCGAACAAAGTTACCAGCGACGCTTGAGAGTCCTTGCTCAGCTTGACACCAATACAGGATCCCAAAGCTATAGATTCAACACCACAACGCCAACAAAGTGTCCTCCGCGATCAAGACTTTCGCTCTTATTTTCGGTTGCCTCGTGGGACTTGTTCATTTTCCGTTCTTCAGGTCGGTTGGATATGAATCTCATTTTGACTGTGGACGAGTCCGTACAGTAATTCGGCCAATTTCAATCACAGTCTCACAGAGGACTTCGAAAACAGATCGAACGAATCCCAGCTGAAAGACCTCATGAAGAAACATATTTTGGCGACATTCAAGCTTCTTACAGGTTCTGCGGCTGAATTGACTGGGAGATGCCGCACATAAACATGTATCTGGTCTGTCTCAAATGAACTTACTGCTCTGCAGTGATGCAAAATCTTGTTCGCGGCGCCTATTTTGCATGTCCGAAAGCATGTGGCTCAACCCTCCGGAGCTATATCAAGACCTTGACAATGTCGCGGAAAACAAAACCTGATGGCAACAGGCGAATGAAAAGCAGCCCAGGTGCCTGCGAAATCCCACTTGGATGTTTCTTGTTCACTTCACAGAGGGAGATTCTGAGCGAGCTGCGCCAGAAGCTGCAAGCCCCAACTGCCCGAGGCCGCAGCAGTTAGCATGTTCGTACAGCAACACACAGGAGATTCGAAATGTGATTGATGGTTGCTGTGATGTATCATGGCTCAACCCTGCATACGCTGTAGTAAGAGCTGGGCTGGTTCGCTGCTGTAATGGTTGTTGCCAAAGGGTGGGGAGGTGCGCTGCACTCCGTCGACGTTCGATTGGACTCTGCACATGTCGCAAAGACTGTCCAGCTTCCATTCGAACATACCTGGCCCTGCCACGACCACCTGAAATGCAATAGCAAGAGAGTTCCTGTGTCACCCGGGAAGCAGGGCTGTTACAATGACTGTTACAATACGCTTCCCGGCCGACAACACCCCATAGGGTGAACGGCCCCCAATGCCAAGGCGGACCCCAATGCCAAGGCGGACCCCAATGCCAA
>NW_017387263.1:24720-57068 GCF_001651985.1 Fonsecaea erecta | reverse complement strand
AATAGAAGACTACGTTCCGTATATAATATAACTACTTCGAGTATACGGTTATACCTTTTGGGCTTATAAACGCACTCGCGACTTTCTAGGCCTATATTAACGAGACTCTAGACGGCCTACTCGAAGGCGGACTCTAACGCCAAGACGGACCCCAATGCCAAGTCTACCCCCAATAGGTATACACAGAAAGAGATAAATAGGACCTCTATTCTCGCACTGCTGGAGGGACCCTCAACAGTGCGAGAAGTCGATGTCTCAAGGATAGCTTTATACAATACAGATACGTGTTCAACCCTCTGACTCTCCGTCTAACGATCCCACCCCAAGGCTCTCTGACATCCTGGAAACGTAGGCCGGCTGGGCACCCGCTCACTTAAGAGTTTGATTTGGAGGACCCGGGTTGATTCGCATCAACGGTGAAGGTGGTGTGGTATAGAGAACGAGAAACTGACATTGACAGGGCGGCGTCATGGACCCGTCGACAGACCAGACGCCCAGGAAATTGCCTGCCTATTGTGACGCGGCTGCTCGAACCCCCCTATTGCCGGAGCTCGCCTTTCGGATATCCTGCCACCGGAATGGTCATCGAATTGTTTTAGGTCTGGCATAAATGATGCACCTTTACCCACCAGCATTGTAGGGAACACCTCAGTCGAAGACAACAAAGTTATTCAGCCCTACCCACCTTTCACTTGCACGTATGTCTCGTGAAAGAAAGAGAAGCAAAATGACGAAGACGTCATGTGTTGTATATAACCCTTGCATGCAGGGTTGTGTCAGTGAATGTAAATGAAAGGCCGCCCAGGGAAATCACTCACAACATCTCTGGACTGTCTCAGGGCTGTTCCCGACACTTCCATTTTCGGAACTTTCGTGTCCAGACATTTTCAAATGCCGTTACTGATACTTCCATTTCCGGAATTTTCATATCCCGACTTTTTGAATCGCCGTTACCGACACTTCCATATCCGGATGTTTATTACCCGACAATTTCAAATGCCGTTACTGAAACTCCCATATGCGGACGTTTATTACCCGACATTTCTAAATACCGTTACTAATATTTCCATTTCCGGACGTTTATTACTCGACATCGGTTTACCGATATTTCCATTTTCTAATATTTATCACCCGACACTAGTTTACCGACACTTCCATTATCGGCACTTTCATATCCCGACATTTTCAAATGCCGTTACTGACTGTTCCATAACCGGACGTCCATTACCCGACACCGCTGAGCGCATTAATCTTTCCCCGACGTAGCTGACTCCTTCTATGTGGAAGTGAGTTGCAATACGCGTAGGACCGACTCTGCGTTGACACCCAGTATGCGCGGACAGACAAGTGCCACAATTACAGTTGATGAAGCGATTGGGATGCAAAAGCTACATGATGATGTCGACAGGTGCGAAATCTGAATTTTGCTCAAGACTGTAAAAGTTTTTGAAAGACGGATCAACATGAATTGAAGTCCCAAGCACACCGTGCAATGAGGAGTTCGTAATTTCCCCCAAACATCTAGGAGACTTATTCATGCCCAACAGATAGATGCATGTTGACAAATGATGACAAATGAGAGGACAGCGGATTGAAAAACCTTTTCTCAGCTGCGACTGAAGTGACAACTTGGAGCTCCATATATGGTATCCCACAATCCAATTTTGCCGCCGCCATTGCTGGCACAGAAATGCCTTTCTTCTTGTCCTTGATAGGAAATCTCCATCTTCATACCCTTCTCCTTCACTCGGGGAACAATCCCCGCAACAGTGGCTTATCATGATCCAGATGACACGCCTGCCACCGCTCGTGGTCTTTCTCAACACCTCACCGATTTGCCAGGCTTCGTTTTTTGTCCAGACGAGGCTCTTCTTGCCAGTCTCCTTCAGATCACGATGCCCCGCCGAAGTCCGTAGAAATCAGTACTGCTCAGTCAGATAGCAGCGAAATCTCGCCAAAAAAGAGTGCGAAAAAGTCTCAGGCCGATCATAGGGAATCTTTCCTTCGAGTGCTTATTGTGTTGCCGTTGCTGCGCGACGGTTTTCCAGGGCACCGGGGCATCATGTCGGGTGAGGTGTAGTCGTGGTCCTTTCAAACCATCCGTTATTATGGAAGAAGCCGACGACGTCGTAGGTAACGTCCGGACGCCACCAAGAGAGCCACAAGTATGCAGTTGTTTCGCTGCCTTGCCTTGTCAAAGCGTTCCCACGAAAGGAAGCCCAGATTATGGCCGTCAGTTCAAGAGCTATCGCTTAGAATACCAGTGCAATCCACTGAGCCACTGTTTGAATGCAGAAGCCATGGCAGAGTCCCACGTCTTCTGCACAAACCAACTTGCGTTCGCCTCTGGGCTGAACATATGCGGCGTCACAGGAGCAGCAAGACGGGTGTAACAGCACGTGGCGGGGCACACTCTGCGACCTTGGTAGACAGCCAAACCAACCGCCTCGTACATGGCGAAAGGATCTCCAGCGATGCCGCCAGTTTCGTATACTTTTGACCTTCAGACCAAGTATATCCAAACTGAGATATTTCTCCCGCTCTGGTCGGCGACGGCCTGAGGGATAGGCCAATCTTTGGGGGAGGGTAAACTTGATACCCAGTTTCCTGAGAGGTCGCGGTTGCGCCGAGGCATGAGTCGGTTGCGCAAAGGAGGCAGCGTACCAAACAGGGGCTCCCACAGGCGAGGAGGAGACGAGTGGACCTCGGAGCGAAGGATGGAGATCGACACAGATCCCATCACCCCCAAAGCGACGCCTTAGTAGAGACATCGAAGATCCATGAACGTGGCCACCCAAGAGAAGAGAAGTGACAAAGAGGTAGGAAAGGCAGACTCTCGATTTCGCGAAAAGCTCTGAATGGGCTACCGAACCCCTGTTATCATATCAGTCAATTATATCACCATGCACCAACTCAACCTGTTGAGGGAAGCCAAAACAGACTTGGTAGGCAAACTCGTCAACAAAGCCGCCGATTTGATTGGTGGGAAGAATATCCAAATCCGATTGGCTGTTTTAGTAAAGTCGCGTGCCAATAGGCTTTGGACCAATGACGTGGTCGGTCTGACTATTTGCCCTTTCCTATTTTGCATAACAACAACAACAACAATAATAATAACAAACAAACAACAGTATTGACTAAGCGGATTACTCACCACAGCTCTAAATGTCCGATGTTTTGCTTTAATACACTCGCTCAAATTTCTCCCAATCAATTTCCCTTAAATCTGTTCTGTTAAAATGGCAGCCGATACGCCACCTGATTCCTTTAGACCTCCAGACACACCGCTCTCTGGCCCAGTCCTCAATTAAGCCCCCACAAGACCTATTCCGCCTATGGTCAACTCAGCAGAGAGACGAGTTCAAGCCTATTCGGGGCAATAAGGAGAGTGCATAGTGTATGTCATGCCGTGAAAAAGCCATCTATTGAAGAAGCGGTCTGCCGTTGACAACCCAGTGCCTGCTGTCCGGCCAGCGCCAGTGAATCCCCACATTCAGGCTCGAGCTCATGGCTTTGCACTGCCTACCATTGCCAGCGTTTCTCGCGCCCGCTAGCCTGGATTTTACCACCGTCGCTAACACCCCACGGATACTCCTGCGATGGCAGATGCGAAGAAGGAACAGCTGGCAATATCAAGAGAGCATCGAGTCCGTCGATGCGGAGGTGAGGAGCCATCTCAGACACCAGAACTGTCTGAGCTCCTTGGCCAGCGGCAGGCATAGCAGTCGCCCGTCAGCATTTGTCGATCCTGTTGGCACAACACTCCCAGTCTTCCATTCATAAATCGCCACGGCAATCAGCGCAATACTTTATCTGCATAGCCTGTGATGTTGCACGGGCCCTATCGCATCGCATGCGCAACGTGGACGGCGACTACTGCTACTGCTGTCAGCGTGAGGTTTTGATTGAGGTCAATTAGCTTGGTGCATTCCTAGTGGTGGAGGTCGTCAACTTCGTCGGCTCTGTTGATCTGCTCCCAGACACTCACTCATCCGGATTTTCGGCCACTATGCAGTATCACTGCAGGTCGTCGTGTCGTCGGAGATCCGGTTCAAATTATTCTGACACCAATATCTGCCTCTAGCTAACACACGTTCGGGAAGCAGTGTATTCCTCTTCAGCTGTAGCGATCAAGTGGGCAAAATCGTTCTTTGACGCCTTGCACCATGTTCTTGTCTATGTGCTGAGGTTGTCGGAGCCTTCCTGAGAATGGCAGTGCTGTTATCGTCGACGGGTGCAACGATGCATCGCTATGCTGGCAGTCCCTGATATTGCCCCCTGTCAATAACTAAATGGTGGCACTGACATAACGAGCTCAACATTCCATTCACGGAGGGCTCGAGTAGGACTGCGGATTTCCGATTCTTGCGAGCGTCCCGGGACAATTGAGTCTTGATCCAGCGCATTCCAGCGCATGGCACAAAAAACACCGTCGAGGTGCACAACCCGGTCGCCAACGCACCCAAAATGTTGTCGATGTACTGTAAGATACTGTAAGATGTATGACGGGAAGTCGATCCGGAGGCGAGGGAGCTTGTCCACATCGATCCCGGCAATGAAGATTTCGGTAATCAAGTGCCAGGGAAAGAAGGCATCCAGAAATGAAAATATCGGTTGTGGAAATGTCAGCAATTAATGTGTCGGGTAATGAACGTCCGGATAGGGAACTCTTAGTAACGGCATTTGAAAGTGTCGGGATATGAAAGTGCCGGTGGTGGAAGTGTCGGTAAATTAGTGTCGGGTGATAAATATTACAAAATGGAAGTATCGGTAAACCGATGTCGAATAATAAACGTCCGGAAAAGGAAGTTTTAGTAACGGCATTTGAAAATGTCGGGTAATAAACGTCCGGATAGGGAAGTGTCGGTAACTGCGATTCAAAAAGTCGGGATATGAAAATTCCGGAAATGGAACAGTCAGTAACGGCATTTGAAAATGTCGGGTAATAAACGTCCGGATAGGGAAGTGTCGGTAACGGCGATTCAAAAAGTCGGGATATGGAAGTGCCGGAAATGGAAATGTCGGTAACGGCAACTTGAAAATCCTGATATGAAAGTGTCGGAAATGGAAATCTCAGGAAGAAAGACGAGGGCCCCGTCGACATCCCCGAGGACAAGCGAATTCTTTGCCCTTGAATACTGGTTTATTGATAATGGGGTTGACCTTTTTTTTGGCCACGAGTCGACCTGTCATCCGCACCCAGGTGGCAGTGGGGATGAGCAGTCAGCTCTTTCGGCGTCGAACATCCTTCACGGCCAATACCCTCCATCGTTCCTTCGGAAGCGGCATCACCTTCTTGCCAGGAGTGGTCCTCACAGTTGAGACTACCTGTACCGTCTACCGCTTGCCCTTCCAGAGCTCTGTGAAGCGCTGTTACAGGGCGAGTAATGTTTATCTGTGCACTTAACAGAGACATTGTGGCCCTTGGAGGCGTGATTCTGACGGCAATCTAATTCCTTCGATCCGGAATGAGCACCCTGCGATGGAAAGCATTGTTAGAGCCAATCTTGGAGAGCGCCGACCATTCGTTTCTCTAGCTTGTGACAGGGAACAAACACAGTAGTGTTTATGGTCAGAGTCATATACAAGCCAGGAGAACTCAGCTGACCTACGCAATGGCATTCAATACCACTGCCTCCGCAGAGACTCCCGGGCCATCATCTGACTCAGCAGAGAATAAAGCGACGGAGAGGAGAATGGAGGGCCAGACCAGTAGGTCCGAATCCAAGATATGTGCTCAAGCTGATTAACAGCGGAAGCGGCGTGCTTTTATTGTTGTAATAAACCAATACCTTGCACGATGTACACTCCATGGTATTCGCCACAGGACGATCCGCTTGGCACATTATCCTACTCTCGGAAATGTATATAGCGGCGCGTCCTGCCGTATCACTCGCACTCAGCCAGCCAGGTACGTCGGGGGCATATCGTCAATTCCTTCAAGGGATACGTCGCGCGCGCCGCCCGGCCGTACTTGTCCACGATGTTCAATCTGATGAATTCCATGATTCTCAGTGCAGGTCGACCACAGGAGACGAGCGAGATGACGACCGGCAGCTTGTCCTATATCGCGGGTGCTCTAGCTCAGGCATCTGTCCGTGCTCAAGTATCACTACCCGTTCACGGGTGGGAGAATGGGAGAACTCAGATGATTCAAGACATTTCTCTAGTGCTCTCACAGCGTGAGGAGAGTTGGCCGATTGCCGAATTCCGGGACCTGAAGAGTCGTATCCGTTCGGACGGTTTGCTTCCTTCGACTTGACAAATACGAGAAAGCGCTCTCGTGCTTCGCCGGACAGGGAGCTCATCAAACAATTGCTCAGCCAAAAGAATACAGAATGTGCTGGGGCAATTTTGAACCCGCAGCTGATTGTGGGCGAGGAGCGCGATTTTTCAGATTGGTTATGAGTCAGGTCAGTTGGCGCCAGCTGTAACTCGATGTGCGAAGGTATCTCCTACATCGTGCAAGCTAGGAACTTGCTACCTGCACGGCTTCATTATGAAAAGACACAGGAGACAGCCAGCTCTTGTGCCTTGAAATGTGCAGAAGTCGTGGGGGTTTTCGCTGAAATCATACATCGCTCATACTTTAGGGTGGCTGTATCTCTGCAAGGTATGGTTAATCTTGCTGAAAGAAGATCTCCACCGACACAAGAGTTGCGGCATTATTTTGATCTCTTTGGATCTTCTTTTCTGTCCTTGCTGGACTTGTGACCTGGCAACGTCAACCCTGCAGCGGGAGAGCCAGTCGTAAGACTCAGCATGTCCTGCACTGAGTCACAGAGCCGCTGACGGGACGTTAGGCGGACTAAGTATTGGAAGATGGGAAGGATTCACAGAGTATTTGCAAGCGATAAGCGGGCTGGATGTCGTACCCGTGGGCGGGGAATTAATTGATCATCGTTTTCGCAATCCACCGTTGGCAGATCAAGATACGATCAACATCCAAGCATCGACCCAGGTTCGTTGCATCAAATTTCGTCACCATGATGTCGTGCTTCGTGCTAGCCTTTCACGGCCACATTCCCCCGGCGTGAATGTACAGTTGACCTCGGATGGCCTGGGGAGCTGTCAGGTATGCTAAGCTGCAAATGAGATATGACAGGAGAAGTGGTGGCCCGCCGGATGGCCCAAGACGCCAGTGAGGCGAAGCCATATGAAGGTCAAAGGCATAGGGGAGGAAGAAATAGGCAATGTATCCTCGCTTCTCACAGTTTGGACAGGCGATGTTGCGAATTCCGCAGTTCCTGGCTGTAATTTCCTACTCTTCGGCGGGGTATTGTCTTGGTCCAGCCCCTTCTCGGGCCGCGACCTCGTCAGTGCACAGAAATACGGGTTGGTCAAGTACAAGGAGTACTGATTCTAGTGGAAAGGGTAGCGGATATTCTGCCGCCGGTTGGGGTCACGAGTCGTGGGAAGGTTCCCTCCGGGGCAAGGACGGGCCATGATTGATAGCAGAGCGGCTTCGGCTGGTTCAGGTTGAGTGCCGCGATATTCAGAAAACACTGCCCGCACACACGGGTTACAACATCGAAATCCAACTTTCTTCGCTGGAAGCCTAGGCTTAGAACGCGTACTCAATGCTGGACTTGCCCTGTTCTCGGTACCATGTGAGGGAAGGGCCCTCTATAGGAGTATAGTAGTCAATTTCTTCACCCCTTCCGGATTATCTAGGAGTAGACTTGATTGTTGACTTCGGCCTAGTTGCGAACTCTCGGCTTTGCGGTGGAGTTTGGCATCGATTACACAGTGGCGACGTGAACTCCAAATGTTACCAGCCATTCTGTGAGCTGCACAGTCCCTGAAAGGAACGCCGGAGGCCTTGAGGTCCAGATGGATAAATTCTGTCCCGTGGATGTGCTTCGATTCCTAGCAGCTGTCAACTTTTGTACAGACCAACCTGGACGTGTCCTTCGTTCACAAAGAGACCTAACTTTGCGGCATCGTCCCCGAGGTCGCTTACTCGCAGCCAGGAGAAGACCTGGCAATACTTACGACATGCAATTGGATCGCCAGTGCCGTCTCCATGGGTATTGACGACGAAAGAGTACCTGGGTGTTGATGATGTTCCGCATTTTATAACCCACTTGCCGTTACTGGGCATGGCGTTGACTGCCCATTGGCAGTCCCGCGTCGGCATTGGAAACCTCGTTGCTGGCTCTTTGCATACTGTGAGCAGTTTGGGTAGTTGCATTCTGCACGAATTGAGAATCAGCTGCTTGGTCATGCGGCAGTGTGACCCCTGCTATCGTTGATCGTGGCGCTGGAACTGAAGCTGCGAATGAGATTCAAGCTGTTGCGCGGAGCGTTAGGAGCAGCTACCCCACTGAGCACTCGAAAGACCCAGGAGCGGCGATTGGCCACCGCGGGCTTCATTGCACCGATCTTGGTTCGATGGCAGACAGAATCGGTGGGTTCAATACACGACTCCGATACACACTACCTCAACGTGAAGGCACGAACTCCAGATGCTGCGTTCAATCTAGGTGAAGAAGCGCTCCAGGTGACACACCATCAATGGGGTCGATGATACCGCCGAACTTGCGGCTGGCTTCTGACAGTACCTTGACGTTTCGATGTAGAAACTCTGGTCCGTTGATGGCCTTAACTAATTGTGATGCAATGCCATGTGCAGACAAAGATCGGTCTTGTGAGTGGCAACAACGAAGATGCGACCGTCCATCAAGTCGCGGCATAAATGTGTCTGGATAATTCATTCGGCAGTTTCTTCCTTGAGGGCACTCAATGGGTCATCAAGCAACAAGCAACAGACTTTGTTGCTTGCTTGGTCGTTACCACGACATTTGTGTCAATTGACAGCTCCAAGGTATGCAACGCCATGTCTAGATGGGCTTTGGGTCTGTCCCGAAGTGATGGAATGAGCCCAACTCCAGCGCGATCTCCAAACACTTGTCTGAGAGCAATATGATAGTTTGTTGCAAGGCACGCAACTCCACATGAAAGGTGCCGAGGCGCGGAAAGAAGGAGAGTCATATCTGTAGTGGCCTTGCTTCTGCCAGTAGCACGACATGAATGCTCTCGCATCTGGTACTGCTATCACTGACCTCATAGTTAAGGTCATCAGAGGCAGATGGACCGTGGCGAAATATTCGGAGAACGAATCGAATTCTCTGACAGGCTCCGCGAGACTAGATTCGTCTCCGGCCTTTTCCCATTTTTCTGCCTCCAGACGGCTCGAGAAGAATCAACTGCATGACTGAGACGGTGATCTGGGATGCGGTGGTATGGAACAGCCGAATTTGTATCTCATGGTGTCTGGCACGGCCGGCCAAGCCTTCCCTGGAATCCGGCATGCGGTTCTTGGAATTGCCAACAGTCCACGCCCTACTCCAGCTTATCGCACGCTTGGAGCTGACTGAGAAGGCCCTGCAACGCCCTGGATAAGCTGGCAGAACTGTGTGGGCTCGAAAGGCGCCGTGGTGTCACTCGCCAATCCGTCATAATGAAGGGTTGGGCACACACTCGGCTGACCTACCTAGTTAGTCTAGCAATAAATTCAAGACATATATTCTGATCTCTCCAAATTTCTCCCACACCAAGACCCCCTCAATACGACGAGGGCGAATCACGTCGACTCCCGGTCCTGTCAGGTCAAGACAACCACCGGGGTTAGTCGGCAGCAGGACCTGGGGTTCGAATCCGATCGACATCAACCTTATAAAGTAGCGAATTTGTAGTATAACCGGCCGGCCGAGAAAAACCAACCCGCAAGGGCGAGTTTCGCTTATCACAAACCAGGTTGGTTGACCTGCTTTGTGATAAGTTTTTGCCATTTTGCCCGATAGCTTTTACCGTTTGGATGATCTGTGGCGGTATGCTGTGCGTGTTCCTGGCTCCGTAGAGATCAGCCAGCTCACGGATTGACAGATGGGTTTTATGGTCTTGCCGACCTATCTGTCCCTCCACCCGACCTGCCAAGAGACGCAATAAAACAGTCGCTAACCCAGCCCGATCCAACCTATGTCAGAGCCTCCTGGAAGTATTCTCCTCAAGCCGCTTCAGGTCAATGCCAGGAGGGATGGAGAGTCGGTGGACTGGTTAGTGTGCGAATCTCCGTCCAGAGCCAAAGTTGTGCTGAGAACACAGGAAGTACTTCATTTGAATAATCTCGCATCTCCACACCTCCAGTGTGACAATGAAAAGGTTGACGAGCTTCAAAGAATTTATCAAGAATTTATCATCTCCTGAATGACAAATTTAGGTCGCCGAGCCCACAAGGCAATTGGCCAGCCGGCAGGAGAACACTACATTAAATGCAAGCCCGATGGCAGTCTTCGGAGGTCAAGGTCCCCGAAATCGTGAACGGGAAAGAGAGGTGCCAGCCCACCTGGCCGAAAGCCCCCTCAGCTTGCCACGGCATAAGAGAAACCCAAATTTAAACAACCGTTCCAAACAACTCATGTTCAGAAAGTCAGGCGATGACCAAAAACGCAAATGATAATGGTGTTCACACCCTTATAATATAGAAAGCTCTGACTCTCCGGGTTGAAGTGCGTGTGGTGGTGATAGTGGTAGTAGTATCAGCGGCTGGCGATGACTTACAGACGATTCTC
Organism: Fonsecaea erecta; assembly: GCF_001651985.1. NCBI lineage: Eukaryota > Fungi > Ascomycota > Eurotiomycetes > Chaetothyriales > Herpotrichiellaceae > Fonsecaea > Fonsecaea erecta. The sequence goes on along the minus strand of NW_017387263.1, from coordinate 46,494 downwards.
CAGACCCTGCACACCCAAGCCACACCCACCAGTCATGTAGAGCGCCGGGATGGGACTGGAGCCCAGTCAGTCCCCTTCCAACAACTTCATGTCATGATGGCTCACGCAGGCGAGGGTCAGGGCTTCTTCCTCATCGTGCTCGTTGCCCTCGTCAACCCTGCCTCTACTCGACTATACAGACCGACTGCAAGTGGAAGGGACGGCGACGTCACATAACTGGGTACATGTCCCACACATCTACGCATTACCACACCTGATAATACGACCTTTCCCAACACGAACTGCGTGTACATCACCCCTGCTGACACTTCAATTATCTCCAGCTTCGACATTCCGACACTTTCCGTTTCTCGCAAGGGTCAAAGCTGTAACATGGAATTCCTGTCGCTGGATAAGAACTGAGTTGAGTGCGCCTTCCTTCAGCTCGCCGGTATCGATGGGGCACCGCCTTCCCCTTTGTAACGATATATTGGCTGCGAAGGATCGACTCGCACTGTTCAACCCGATGTCCACTAGTCAGGCCTTGTATAGTGCTTGGAGGTTTCCATCCTCTGTCGGTGCCATACCATTACTGTTTGCGTCCCAGTGGAAATCTAGATGTTTCCTATCTCGCATGTGTTTCTCCACAATGAGTTGAATCTTGAAACAAGGCCGCCGTCGCTCGGCTTTGTCCGCATTGATCGTGCGGCTTCGAGCATGGCGGACAAGGCCTTGCTGCGTAGAATGCATCTCTGCCTGCAGCGCCTTGATGTTCTCGACCTGAGTATGGAGTTCTCCTTCAAATACTGACCGCCTCCTGAGCCATCTGGGCGCGCCACGTCAATATAAAGATCAAATGTCACAGAGCTGACCTGGTCACCTCATGAAAGGAGTACCAGAATTTCCCTAACTCTGGACTGCTAGTCGAACTCCCACAGGTCAAGACCATGAAGCAATTGAAACGCTTGGAACAGGGCCCTCACAATGGACGATCTGGCACCAGCACGACTGTCAATTACCGCGTAAACTCGAAAGTCTCCTGCGTGTGTCTCGTATTGTTAACAGCCCCGTGAAATAGGTCTGAAACCTTATCGTTCGTCTCGGCTCCTCCGCCCATGTCTCTAATGAGAAACATCAGTGCCACGCAGAGGTGCGTGGCGCTTTCCTGCCTCCCATTATTCTTCTTTCGACTCCATCCAATGCTTGCTGCTCCAGCCTCCGAGCTCCAAGGCTGCCCTTACCGCTAATGCACAGCATCCAGATCGTGAATGCCCGTCCAACCTGCCGAGCTTTTCTAATTGTGCATGAACTGCTTTCTCACCCACGGCCTCGTGTCAAGTAACCCCCCACGGCCCCCCCCACCAAAATCGAGCTCGGCAATATCAGGTGGTGGGATGACATGTTGTCCCAGATGGAACCGTAACAACGATTAGCAGGGTGAGACGCCGGCGGTGGTGCTTGCACTTTGACACTCAAACACAAAGACGTCACTCCTCTCAACCTGGCCGAGAAAGAGTGTATCACAACCAGGTCCTCAATTCTCATCCAGGTTTGGGGTGGGGTAGAGTCTTTTCCAAACTCGGCGAAAATAGAATGAGCTCACAATTTTCCCGTCCGTGCAAGGCAAACGTCCAAGGTTTTCCTACCCGCCCTAGGAGGGTATTCCGGAACAATTCCATGCATTTCTCGAAGATACAGTGCTCGTGCTTCCTGATGTGGTTGCAGAAAAATGATCAATGATGGTGGCAACCTGATCTGTCGGTGCGTTGGGGGTGGATCTGGAGGCCTCTGCACTGTGCACATGCTGAGAGACAACGACAACTGAAACGCCTGAGAGTGTACAGAGGCCATCCGATCTCGAAGAGGCTGATCCACAGACAGGCATTGCCAACCAATCCTTTCCCTCCGAGTAGGGAAAGGTGGGCGATCCAGCATAAGGGTCGATTCAAGACAACAGCAGATACAGCACGGGCGATGCCGGCTGATTCCCCATGTCGGTTCCCATCCTCCTGCGATGTTGGGTGATGGAAACCACATCTCGGCCATCAGATGGAACTGGCGACCGTTGTGTAAATCCTCCATTTGTTTGTGCACGATATGTGGGTATATTTCTTTCCTTGGCTTTTTCGCCATCGTGCCCGTATTTTATGCTCTCGGCTGAAGGATCTTGAGGAATCAGATGGCCCAGGCCGCGCTGCTAGTAACAACGCTCTCGACCTCGGGTTGCGATGGATATGATGGAAAGGCTGTTGCTCCTAGTCGTGTAGCTAGGCGTTGGTACCGGCAGGCCACTGTGCTGTGTCTATGGAGTGGACGACAGAGACAAGAATGTGGGCCAGGCACTGGCAAAGCACCTGGGTACAGTTTTTCTCTCGTTCTCTCATTGCAACGGAATATGTGGAATTATGGTAAGGTTTGTACGAAGCTGGGCCGCAGGATCGATCCCAACAGGTCCAATGGCAGCCAGGCCAGGAGAATGGACATCCGTGGATACGGCAACCGGGATGAGGCCCATCTTTTCGCGAATTAGATGAGTTAACACTTCGTTGGAGAATGTGTAGAGCGATCGTCTAAAGGCGGCGTAAATCTCGATGCTTGTTCATATCCCGGCGTCCGACGAGAGTAGTGGCGGCACGACTCGACAAATATATAGATCACACCTTCTCTTTCTCTCGAATATCGCCTCGTTCGTGTAGGCTTCCTCTATTGAATTACTACGTGGACATAAAGGATCGAGGGGTTGGAGTCTGGGAAGACAACTCTAACGTGGAGGATTAGCGCATGCCGGGACTCGGGCTCAGAGCGAGGCCCTTTCAAGCGTCAGAACGCCTCAGCTTGAAGCAAAGAGTTCAGACATCAAACTCGATGGTCCGATGAGGAACGTGGAAGGCATAGCGGACGCTTCTGTGGACTGGGTCTTGGTTCTTTCCATTCTAGGTTCTCGAGCTGTCAGCAGATCCTGGCTAATGGATCTCCAAGGCATCAAAGCCATCCGCGGTCGCAGAGCTCTGCGGAAGGCCTTTCAATGCCAGAATGGGCAAGGATGTACGTACGTACCTAGACATAGCACTGTCGTAGTTTTCGCCCAGTAGGACAGTTCCCATGGCCACACAGGTTCAGCCGTACGAACAGGGACATGGCAGTGGAGATCCCGCGTAGCACATCGCCATCATCAGATCAGCGATATGCAGGTTATCGTGGAGCAAGATTAGACGAGTGGGGACGCTTCATGACGAGGATAGGAGGATAGGCGGGTAACTGGTGTTCGTGCGGCGTGAAGACTTTGAGGACTTTTGCGCCTGAGGTGAGATCATTGGGAGTTGCAGGCACCATTCACGCCTGCCGTATGTTGACATTGGAGCGTTTTTGGGTAACATTTGAGGCGACCACGTGTGGAGACTTGATACATGGAGTCGCTTGGCCGGCTACTTTCCCCACGAAAGAGGTGATCATCATTGCAGTGGGCGTCTGGGAAGTATGGGCGGGTTTGCATTGCGGAGCCTATAGAAGAGATGGAACCCCGGAGGAAGACGACCATTTACCTCGATTGTCTTCCAGGTGGAGCGAGCAGGACAAATGTCCGGACCTCCCGGGGTTGAGACAGTTGTACCGCACTGATGCCGGACCTTGTCCTTACTGCGCATAGATTTTGGAAACCCGCGGGGCGGATCTAGTGCTTCTTGACGACGAGACGCGGAGAAGAAAAAAAAAATCTCTCTGGCGAGTCCGTTGAAAGGACGCGGACTCTGGCGAAGGTGATCAAGTCGGAGAATCGGGTCGTCGGCGAGATTGATGATTCCGGACGTCGTTGGAAATGTCGGGACAACAACCGTCCGGAAATGGAATTGTCGGTAACGGCAACTTGAAATGTCGAGACATGAAGTCCCGGAATCAGAAGTGTCAGTAATGAGATGTTGGGTAATGAACTTCCGGAAATGGAAATGCCGGTCACGACAATTAAAAATGTTGGGACATGAAAGTGTCGGAAGTGGGTCGGTGCTGGGACCATACGGTGTAAGCGGGAAAAGTCGACGGAACTTGCCGTTGGAGGGGAGGGAGTGCGCGGATAAGAGATTTGCTCAGGAATCGGGATGCCGTTGCCAGGCTATTTGGCTCCATATCGCCAATCCTGAGGTGGGCCAAATGTTTGTTGCGCCTTCGAAAGTCCGAGGCGCTGCGCAGGTAAGATATCCCGCGTGAGCGAGTCGTACTGCTCGGACGGGCTCTTTGCTTCCAGTTGCTCGTGCTCGAAGTCATTGAAACTTGGCTACGAGATGGATCCCGTCATCGTCACCGATGCAACAGCAGCAGCAGCAGCGGCGGCAGGTAAGGTCCGAAGCCACGCCAGCTGGATAGATGACAAAGCGACGGTCCTGCAGGATAAGCAGCCTTTTGGGATGGGAGAACGGGGGCCTCCACTCACGACAAAGGTTCCGACTCATGCAGTTAGTTACCAGACCATACTCGGCGCTACAGTGACCATGGTGGAAGACTAGTGCTGGGAGCCCTAGAGGGAAAGTTTCTGGGATCAACCCGTTCAGTAGTTTCTCTTCCGCCGGGCAGGGCGACGTTGAGAAGGACACGTGAGGTCTCTAAGGAGAAAGCGGATGTGGCCGGGATTCCCTCAAACCTCTGCTCGCTGTTGAGGATCCGACGCTGCTTGTGAACCTAGGTGAATAGACTCCTGGGACAAACAATGAATGTCCTGGCATCCGCTGTGAAAGTGGCAGGCCCTCGATGTGAGTCCATTTGGAGCACGGACACGAAGTCGAGCTCAACACGCTGACCACAGATCCAGCGTCTGTTCCAGCGTCTGTCGATGAGTCCAGAGTGATCGGACTTATATCTCGTCGACAGCATCGTCATTACCATTCGTACCCTGTGCGCCGGATCGCGATCATCTCATGTGATGGATGGGCCTCCCTCCGCACATTACTGTCAAACCTGACGGCGTCTTCTTCCCTCCTCCAGCTTTCCGACCCCGGCCAATCTCACTCAGTATAAAATATGCCAGGGAGTAAGGGTTATGTGGGACCGGGTGTTCATGCCAGTGGAAAACCCCTGTACTTTCCTGCTTCAAATCCACATGAGGCAAAGGATATGGGCGGAAACAGGTATGTTTCACGGCCTGACGCTTCGGCGTCGTCGTCCTCCAAATTGGCCGCGCAAGGCTTCCTCCTCCCTCCTTGAGAAGTAGAGGCTTGTGGGATCGGCGCCCGAGAGAGGATTTCGCATCGCATGGAACCCTCCAGCACGCCGATATCGTCGGCATTAATGTGGTAACGGCGTCTAGAGTCTTCAAGTGGCCCACACCTGTTCCTTCTGTGATGTTTCTGAACCAGATATCGCTAATACTCTGTTTCCCGTTTACCAGATCGATTCACCGCAGCCTTCGGTTCGGTTTGCATCAGGTTGCTCGCCGTGGCGCTAGGTAGTCACGATACTGAGGTAGTTTTGGAGAGCGTGAGGAACATGACGAGGCCCGGCGATTAGCTACAACGGGTAGATATGACCGACCTTCTCTTCAGTTAGTCCGTCCAATGCTCTTACACGTCCTACTATCCATCTGCGCTAGGCTGTCAGCGATGACTGTCTCCACCAGACCAAAACCCTAATTGAATATGTGCACCAAGGTCATCTCCTCTTGGATCATCTTTACGGCTTTGGTGATGTTAATCTTGTGCCCGCGCCCACGCTGGAGTGCGGCAGGATACTAGAGGTTCATGATCACGGCGCTGATGGTGTTGCAGTCTCGCAGGAACTCGGACCCCACCAGGAAGCTTCCGTTGACGCTGATCTCGATGCACCGGAATCACCCGTCCATGTCGATGTCCAGCAACGGTCTACCGACGGTCTGTTAGCCCGTATTGATGACCAGCAGGTCCAGCCCGCGGCCAACCTCGGCCTCGATTATCGTGAAGGCGACGCGCCCTTTTCTGAGTGAAGTGATATCCACCACTGCTTCCTCGGTACTGTGACACTGTCGCTTGCCGATTCTCCTGTATAGAGGTCACTTTCATTGCCGTGGAGCCGTTCGAGTGTGCCCCAGACACTGTATTCTTGACCAGAAGACCAAAAACGTCCTTCTCGTCTTAAATAATATATAACATCGGACTTGACTCTTGAAGGCAGTTTGATGAAGCAGTAGTCGAAGCCAGGGAATTTTGTCGGTGGCGGAGACTTCATTTCGTCCATGATCGGATGGTGACCCAGACAGAAATGGTAGATAACTCCTCGAAAGAGGTGAAGGGACAGTGAAACCATATTGTCCGGGCTAGATAACAGGTGTTTCTGCCCTGAAAGCGACCACAGGCGTTTTCAATGGTCACTGCACCGATATTCTCAACTTTCTGTTTTCTGAAGATACCGATTGTGATGGAGACGGGCGTGCGCATGGAGAAATGGAACCGGAGGTCTCGAGCGCTTGGGAATAAGTGGTGCAACTCGTGGGGGACGGCAGGGAAGACCTGGAAATGTCCTGGTCGCATGCAGAGGACGACCAACGCCCCAAGAGGAGCTTGAATTCACGAAGAGGCCAAAGGAAATCTCCGCCCTACTCACTCTCAACCTGAGAAGTTGCACCACCTTGGCCGCCTCGTCGCGTCGCAAGGCTTGGACCCTGAGACCAGAATAGTGAGCCAATTCGACCAAGCCGCGCAGAAGCTGTGGCGGCTTCTACGCAGCGAGGTCAGCGGCGTCGGTAACAGCATTCATTTTGGCATCCGCGCCTTGATAGCTGGCATCCGGAACTTCGGCGAATTCATCTAGACTTACAGTCATCCTCGTCATCTGTCGTTGAAAAAAACATAAGATGACTTTCCCCCAGTTTGCGCAGATAATGCATGGTCTGCAGGGCGAGCGCACTAAGCAAGTGTGCCACTTGTAAGATAAAGGTAACGATGGATATATTGGGAGGGAGACGGTGCGGATGGAAACTATGCCTGGGAAGAGTCGGTTGAGAGGGACGCTGAGTCGACCGAAAAGGCACCGCCAGCCACCCACAGTATCATCTGGGCCTGAAGCGGGAAACATACCCCAGACCTCGAGCTCCAAGGACCAGCGAACCAGCTTAAGTATGGGCCTTGATTTAGCTCATTATCGCCCCGGGGTGGTCGCAGAGGGTCGCTTAGACACTAGTTGCGCGGAGCGTACCCGGCGAGATACGAAATGGAAGGACATTGTCACCGCGCACCTAGTGCCAAGGGTCCGTGACCACGCACGGAGCTACCGAGGAGATTGTAAGGGACACGGAACGCAATACCATGACATGTCAAGAGATATAGGACACGGTGTTACGTGCACAGACATACCAGGAAAGGGCGGACTGGAATGCCTACGAAGGCATAAGTAAAACACTCGTACTCGCACTGGAGAGGACAGTAGAATGTGTCCAAGAAACTAATCTTGCGTGCTGAAGATGAGACAGGTACATACCGCAGACCATGGACATCCACTTGCACTGGCGGATCGCACACATAGCCACCGCGATCGTTGGGTGTATGATCATGGAAGTGCATCACAGCTGAACCCTCGACCAATCCCTCCTTCTCGAGGTTGCAACGCCCAATGCGCCTCTGTAGCCAATCGAGATGTATCGCTCTCTCATCAAGGTATACCCGTACTGGCCCGCGGAACGCGGTCACCGACAATCAGGTCTCTATTGATAGTAGCAAACGGAAGGCTTCGCCACGTGTTGGGTTCCAGGGGAATCATAGACTGGGTCGACTAGAACGCAAAGAGGACATCTCGTACTTTGAGTCCGAAGCGGCCGTGACGGTGACGATTTCGACTTATTGAATGAGAAGAGGTTCAACTTTGACGCGATGGGAGGGCTGGTGTCAAGGGACACGGGCTCAAGCGAAGAACGACTTGTTTTCATGTGCTGTCGGAGAACAGAATGACCTTGCTGCTGTCCTTTTTCACACATTGGAGATGCTCCATGAGTTGAACTTGAAAATCCCGATTTCCAGCATAGGTTGGGAAGCGCATCTCCCCCAAGAGTGCAGGGCACCTCATTCGGATCGACGATCACCTGCTGTAAGTCGAGAATGTGGCATGGACTTCTGCAATCGACTTGTGGGGCGAGCGCGGTGGAAGCCATCATTGAGGAGCCTTTTTTTTGCTGTCTGATGAATTTCATTCTGCTTCAATTGTTAACCGTGGACCCCCATATCACCAGTCCCGAGTGTGCAGTGAAGAGCAAGCAACCGTGAAGAAGGAGAATCGAGCTTGTCAAACCTGCCCTGGGGACAGTTTCTCGATTCCACAATTGTCCGTATCTTTTCGCAGACGGAAGTGTTGTCATCGCAATGGACCTCACAAATTAGTATTCGGGGCGACTTGGGGGCTAAGATTCCAGTCCCCCAATAAACGTGGTCGTGGGGGGAGAACCGTAATGGTGGTGATAAAGCGTCGAGAGGGTGTGACGATGGGAGAAGAACAAAGGCGGTCGGATTTTGGCCATTTTGGTTGTTGCCGGCGTTGTGCTGGGTGGCCTGTGCACCAGAAACACTGAGACGGTTCTTGTCGACGTGGGCAATGTTATTGTCATCGTCTTGACCGCTCAGATCATTGGCTGACGGTAAGATCATTAAGGCCGCTCTTAGGCTAACAGGATGAATTGGTAAAGTATGGTGATTCGATATGCGTGGGTTTCTGTGGCAAGATGGGTGAAGATGAGAGGATGGATGCAGAGACAAAAGGGCCGTTAGACGCAGTAAGATAGGTCCATCCAGGAGGTCGACAGCGAGGATCATTAATTACTGTTACCTCGCCGGTCTGGATGACCACTTACATAGCCAAACAGCCGATTTGTGGAATTTGGAGAGGGTGATTACTAGATTCCAGGAGCGTGCCACTTGCCACGTCAAAGCACAACGTGACTTAATTATTGAGACCACACCTACCTATGCGACACTATGATGAGCCTTGGGTTGATTCTGTGGCCACTCGATGACTTGAGGAGTTGTTTGTGGAGCGATGTCGACACGTTTGCTGCATAGTCTGTGAAGGTGACTATGAGCTTAGCCGCCTGTCTGAATCTTCCCACCGTCTACACACCAAGCAGGCCATCTTGAGCTCTATGCGTGATTTCAGCTTTTGCTCCTGCCTGCCTCGGCGTGCACTTGGAGAGGAACATGATGATATGATGAGTCTAATCCTGTTGTTCGAGATGGGCATCCTGTTTTGCCGGGTCTCATGAGTCCACCATATGCTAGACATGACGCCGAAGTCCACCAGGCTCCTCCGGAATGCGAGCGCATACTGTAGGGCGTAGGTCTTTGACACGGCCTTTTCGGTGTCCCTGCAGATCTCTTGGGCAGAAGGTTTCGTTATCGCTCGAGGAGCATGCCGTCATCGCGTTCTCCCAAAGTGCCAGCTTGGGACTTTGTCTTTGATATTGCCAAAGCAGCTTTTCTTGATATCGGCCGTGAAGAGGGAACAAGATGCTACTGACAGATCAACCTAACGTCGCCGGCACATAATATATGCCCGACCAGTGAGGGCGGTGAGTGAGCACACCCGGATGCACACGGTGACAATTGATTTCGTCTCGGGCAACAACGGCGTGAAAGATCCTGAAGGCCAGGCAGTCACAACATGCCCGTCCTCTCTTTCCTCCTTTATCTTATCGCAGACGAGCCAGCACTGCGGGAAGCTATAACTGCCACTCATAAGAACAGTACATAGTAGAAGTATACCGCCACCGCTCACGGCGGTGTAAAGCTTTTCTCGGCTCTTAGCCTCCCTCTGTAAGCAAGCATGACATTCCTAAAGTTGCACAGCGGTTGGAACAGTCCCACAGGCAACGACAGGTGAGACAAGAATCCAGAGTAAGAGAGGCGTAGACTTGCCTTTCGCTTCGCGCGGGTTTTTGAATCTTGAATCGGTATTCCAAATACAGTTTCTTTCCAAAGGTGTTGGGAAGAAGTACAGCTCCCGCCGTTTCGAGAGGGTGGCAAGACGCGAGACGGCCCTTGACAAGTTGTTCCTGATTTATGCCTGTTAGCTTCTCGGAATCCGTCCCTTATCGTCTCTGAGGACGCAAAGACGGGTTTGGATTGCAACCGAAGAGGCACCAATGCCAAAATGCGAGCGGTCTGGAATTGGTCGTACAGGGACAATTTAGACTGAGGCATGACAATTGGGTTGATGAATTCCGTTGTCTTCGACCAGGATTGGGTATTTGGAGAAGGGGAGCTATTTTGTGCGCCGATGCCCATCGATGGCCTCCCCGGTGGAAGGTGTCTACCCGCAGCCCACATACCGCTTCATACCCGGCAGACCTATGTTCACTGTGGCAAAAACAACAAAACAAGCAAACCTCCCGTTGACGATAAGTCTTTGTGTCGGAGCGGTTCGTCTACTCCCTCATGGTCGTCCCCGAGCCAGCTGTTGTCGTGGTTATGATTGTGTCCCTTCCGCGAGAAACCCAGCTCTACATTTCTCACAGCTTCGACTTCGAAGACACTCTTGACGTGACCACACGCTCCAGGATGAGTCCGACCGAGCCTGCCCAAGAGAGGTTGTCAGATATGACGATCATACCCATATCTGACAAACTCGGATCGCGGCAGATGGGACCACGGTACGTCGGAAGCAAGTGCTGAATGGAGGAGGCGCAGAGAGAAGACGAGGCGGTGCTGGTGATAGGGACGCTCAGAAGCACAACCCCATTGAAAAGGCATGATGAAGACTTTGAGATTATATCAGTGGGACAGCAGCCGGTGAGGAAGAGAGATTGGACGGTGCAAGATACGCCTGATGGTGGATGAATTGATCAATTTCAGGTCACCGAACGAGGTGTAGTATACCGTCATCGAACATGTTCGGATTTCCTTCGTGGTGTCTTCAGCGAGCACGAATCAGTTCCGCACCTACCACGATCTCAAGGTCCAGGGACATCGATGGCATCGGTGGGTTGTCACGTTTCCAGTAGTGCCGTTCGCGCCATCTTTCCTCTTGCTTTTCATACGTGCCAACCGCCACCACAAAGGGGCGACACCCAATCCGATGCCCACGCAGCAGGTATATTGTTTCTCGTCTTGCGGACGCACCGGCCGCACTCTAGCAGCCGACAATGGAAAGAAAGGAAAAGTGACGCCACCAATTTCGTCAAGGGCACCATACAGCTGGAGATTTCTTTTGTCGAGGTGCTCTCGGGAAAACTCGGCGTGGAACAGATCGTTGCCTGGGTTGTTGTTAGACGAAATATGTTGAAAGAAGTGATCAGTCGGAAACCTCTTACAATTGGTGTCTCCCCTGTCTCCGGCGCTTGCTAGAGATTGTCTCCTCTCAGAACTTACCACCAACTCGTCCCTTTGTATTATTATACCTTCCACAATATGTCAAGGACGTTTACCGCGTCGATCGCTCTGACGGCTCAAAACAAAAATCACCCGATGCATCTTCGTCCCGCCCGCTGGTTAAGTCAAGTCGGGGCCTTGTGAAATAGTCAGCACCCAGCCCATTGCGGGAGCTTCCGAGCATATCGTCATAGGCGCAGAGCACTTCGGAGATGCACGTTGTTGTCTGAATCGCATGCTCAAGGAGAAGTTCAAGTACTCCGTTAAGAAGCATTGCAAATTCCGTCACCATTCCATCTGGGCTGTTTTTGAACGGCGATCGGAGCCTGTGAAGTGGCTGTGACGTCTAATACAGAAATATCGTATCCATAATCTGTCTACGTCGCTACCGTGATATATATAAACAACCCGCGCACATAACTCGCGCACGCAACTGGCGCACATAACTGGCGCACGGAACTGGCGCACGTAACTGGCTCAAACCCCCAGCAGTGAACGCTCTCAAAATTCAATGTATTCCATAGATATTTTCATCCGCTACCCTGACACCACCACTGGCTTGGGTTGCCTCGTATTCGTCCTGCCCTTCCCGTCAGATCCAACGTTACTTTCGGGGGAGTATTTGCACCGTCGTTCGCGGGTAATTATTCTGCAGTATGGGCGGTATAGAGCTTCCATTTAGCCGCACAAGGATCGTTAACATGTTCATCGTCGAACATCTCCATTAGCTTTGTATAGACATCCTCTTCAGTGTCGATGACCGAGGATTAATCTTCCTTGCCTTTGCCATTAATCACAACAATTCCGTCAGGGAGAAAGCAAGATCGTGCCGCCGAAATATATACTCGTCTCTGTTGATAATGTGATCAGGAATGAAAGAAGGGTAGTAGATAAACATTGGCTATGGTGTTGGCTTTGGTTCCCACGAGGTGATGTTGTGGGCGTCGCTATCGTGCTGTGTATTTGGGCAAATATTAGTCTCGAAAATAATTGAATTGGGAGAACTTCACTCCTGCATCGCTTGTTTGTGGTCGACAATGGCGTATCCATCCTGCCGATAGTATGCCAACGGGAACCTTATCACCGCTGAAAACCACCCATGTAACGCCATTTAATACCTAGTATTTTGCGCCAAATTATACGCTGTTGCAGTGACCTGAACGTGACAGAACACTTCATTCGTTGGTGTCGTGTATCGGGCTCCTCCCTCGAGGCTTGCTGTGTAACGGTGTGCGGGCGCTAATTTCAGCTTCCCCGTGACAGAAAAATTGATTGGGTGTTATATTGTGTTGAGCTCCGCTTGGACGCTTGGTGTGTGACAGCGTGCAGCCGCTAATTTCCGGCGCAGGCACCAGGCGCCAAACCGGCGCAAATAATTGGCGCACGTAACCCGCGCACGGAAAGCCCCGCCGATCCTGTATCGAATGAAACCATATTTGTCATGATAAAGCAACTCATTGGCCCCCCAGAGGCGTGCTGAGCCCCTGCCTGAGACGCTTAGTATGTGATAAGGGCCCGGCCCCTAGTTTCAGCGCTGACAACCGGCGCCCCGATCGGGCGCAGGGAATCCGTACACGTACTTGTTCGGTCCCTCGCCCACTTTTCGAGGTTCAATCATCTTCATTTTCCTGAATTCTGAACCTGCTGCGGTCCTCATTTCTGCTATCATGGCTGCCTCAAAAATGATCGGTGACCTTGAGCTGAAGCGTCTCGAAGAGTTGAAGCTGCTTGGGAAGAAGGTATGCTCTGCAACATGAATCCGCTGGTTTCGCTGCTGACCTCTTCAAAAGTTCATTTTCATTTATCCCGAAGAACTCAACAACAGCGAGGACAACTTCGGTGAGGCGACGGAGAAATGCTTGGCCGGAGGGTATTTCATTGCTTGCACTACCAAAATCATGCCTACTAAAAGAAGTGGATGGAAGTCTGAGAAAGGCCGCGATTTGAAGTTCCGGGTTCCAGATGGGACCGATCTGAGCAACGTACTGGTACAGTTCGACGCTGGAGAACTGACGGTCATCGTGCTTCAGACCGAGAAGCACCACGTCTCGTTTATTTCCAGACTCTACTACAAGTTCTTGGACGACATCGTTCCGGATAAGCTCAACCCTCAGATCGTGAACGGCAGTGTCAACGACCTCGTCAATGTAATGGAAAAGTTCTGCGAAGCTCCTCAGAAGCAGTCAACACTTCCGTCGAGACGACAGCCAGCGCCGCTGGGGCGAGGCCCCAAAGCAGTCCAGCCCGAACTAATTATCCTCTCTTCGCCGTCGGCGACAGGGGACGACGAGAGGTTTTCTCAAGGAGCGACAAACGATAGCCAGGAGAAGCAGCCTTCATCGGATATGGAGGTCGACGATTCTCTGATTGAGGAGAAGAAGCGGAAGAAGCCTGGCCCCAAGTCGACGTTTGACCTGATCACTTGCCTCGTGCAGATGGACAGGCTTATCCAGGACAGAAAGGATAAGGGTAAGCGCTTCCCGACTGCTCTGGAGTGTGCTCAACAGGCTGCGAAGAAGACTAAGTCGCATGTCAGTACAATCCGCAACAAAACCCGGAAGTGGTATCACGACAGGTATAATCGTGCGTGCCGACGTGGCGAACTGGACAGGCATAAGGTTTTCATTAAGTAGATAGCTTCGATTTCATTCATACTCATCTCACTGTTCTATGACATTCTCGTCTTGGTAAAAGCCACCTTTCCCATCTTCCGACCTGAGACATCTGGATTTGCACGAGACCCAGTCCATGTGCGCTTAGTAGACATATGACAAGCCGGGCGCCTAATCGTACGAAGTTCATTGATAAGCCCGCACCGGGACCACTCCTCGACCACTCCTCTTGAACTTGGGACTATCGTTCGCGCAATTACTCTGACCGCTTCAAAGTGCCCAGTCCCATCCGCAAACAATCCTCCAGTGTCTCCACCAAGAGCTTGCTGTCATTGACAGCATCTCAAACACTGAGGGTGAAGAAGAAGAGGTCAACCTCCAGGCGGCCGCAAAACAGAGACGACTCGGGCAGCGCGCAAAAGAAAAAGACCAAGGAAAATGTATTCAGCAAGAGCGATGTAGCATATGAGAGGCTACTCGGGAAAGCGTTGTGCTAAGATAAGTGCCCCGACTGCTGGGACGACAGACCGCTTGAGGGGCGCAAAGAAAGATAGAGAACCCATGAGGATATCCGCTAGAGGATGACTACATCCTCACACGATCACTGGATCGGGTTTCCTTCTGGAACGAAGCGTGGCCTGGTCATTTATACCTCGTTACAGGCGGAGACGGTGCCAGCCGTACCGAACAAGCCTCCAGGCCTGCTTCCGCACCTCTTGCAGGAAGCTCCTTATCTTCTCGTCGTCGGCATCTCCAAAGATCTTCTTTCCGGTCGCGACAGCCTCTGGACTGCTCCAGTCCTTACCGCTCCAGGAGGTTACCTCCTCCCCGTCCCTGAGAATGAAACCGTCACTACCGACGTGTAATCCTAGGGTATTCATCTTATATAACTGCGCGCCGATCCCATAGAAATAAGGAATGATATGGGGTCTCTTCGGACTATTGGGCGTTAACTTTCTGTACGGTTCTGTCAGAGAGCCTTGGGGTGGGATCGTTAGACGAAGAGTCAGAGGGTTGGACACGTATCTAGATTATATAAAGCTGTCCTTGAGACATCGACTTCTCGCACTGTTGAGAGCTTCTCCAGCAGTGCGAGAATAGAGGTCCTATTTATCTCTTTCTGTGTGTGTCTCGTGGGGGCCGCCTTGGCACTTGGGGGCCGGTGGGCCCATGGGGGCCATTCGCCTGATGGGATGTTGTCGGCCGGGGAGCCCGGGTGACAAATGGGTTGCGAAACTTCATAGAGTGTGCAACACATTTCGCACCGAAGCGGCCGGCGCTGGATTCGATTGGGACATGGTCGCCTGGCTTGTCGTACCTGCCTCAAAGCTCAAGGTAAGGTGTGATATTTTGGCGACAGCTTCGTGGTAGAAAAGTCTCAAATGCTTGGGCATGTCAATGTCCTTGACAGCTCCCCTACGGTATCGGCGGTCTATTCCCCTCGCTGACAGCAGTAGAACACCACCTGGCTATAACCTTCTGCCTAGCTTTCGTACAAGAATCACCGGTCTCATGCAACTCGCCGAACCGTGGTTGCGCAGTGCAGTTTCAAACGAGGGTGAATTCACCGCCAATGGCCGGGCAAACGATCTTAGAACCACTAGAGAAATACAATCAGGGCCGTCCAATTACACTAGACATCGGCGAAGGCCAGAGAAGGTGTTCGAAGAGCATACGGTTGATCGCAGGGGATCGTGGTACATTTGATCTTTTCATAGTCAAAGTGACTCCCCGATGAGTTTCATTTTACTATTTCAAAAACACGCAAAGAGAGGCTTGAAGTCTTCCAATGACATTTCGCGTCTTCTATGCTCCAGGATGTATCTGAACGCTGGTGGCCGGATTCTGGGGTCCGCGTCCTTCGTGAAACCGGAAGGTGGCTGTTATCGATTATTGGAAGCCAGCCATCTCGGAGGCAGCAATGTGGACATACGTAACGTGACATGCCAGTGGCTTTCGAGTCCTTACAGAGCTGTAGGTATCTTGAGGTGTCTCCCTCTAATGCTATGAGAATGTATTTGGCGGCTCGGTGAGCGCTCCTACGCCCCTGCGGGCCATTCACAACTACCTATCTTAGATGTTTGAACTTGAAAATTTCTCACAACGCCACGGTGTCCCCAGAATATCAACGTATCCTCGTCCATAGGCTTGTATACGGCAACACCCAGGATCGTAACGAGCTCTGCATACCGTCTGAGAAATTATATGATATATTAAGCACTCTAGCTCCGTATTATCTCGTCCTCATACAACGCTTGCATGTCTCGCTCGTTGAGCATGACAACAACCTCAATTCTCTCTGTATTCTTCCACTTAAAGTATCCACCAACCTACATCTTGGCAAGGAAAGTATCGTGCCGTCAATATAGGGCATATGTGGGACCTTAATATGCCGTGGCTTGCCGCCTAAAATGTCGGCGAAATTGCAATCGCACATGCCTAAATTTGCCCAGCTTGTGTATGTCAGATCCAAAGTATGGCAAAGTTCCACCCGGGCCCGATATCCTCAACGTCAGCGAGCTGTTCCGCAAATGCTACAATCTCGTATGCATGTGATGGAGAACCAGTTACCAACGCCAAGGACGTTGTTAACTGTCAGGTGTTTGACTGGAATTCAACTGCTCATGGGTCGCTTGGTGTCCCGTAACTTAGCAGATGAAAAAGCAAAGATCTTCGCGGCACACTGGATCAGTTGGCTAGAGAGATTCGCCGGCACAGACGGTAGAACCGAGTTAACAACTCGCAGGCTATACTTTGCGTGTCGAAGGACAAACCCCTCAAGCGTGGCTTTCGCCTCGATATTCGCAAAACAACCGCCGGCGTCCCGCTGCCAGGGCTTTCTCTAGTAGAGTTCTTCCGATACGGACGGTAGGTTACCGGCAGCACGGTTCGGCTCGTCTCTCGCGCACTCACCCTAGAGCTTAAGTAACATGCCCATTCTTACTCTGTCTATGGTCACGTGGTGAGCGCGTAGACATAGTTTCAGTCCCCCTACCAGGCAAATAGCTCCAGTAACAAGGGTTGGAGCTCTTTGTCACCCGGGCTTCCCGGCCGACAACACCCCATGGGGCGAGTGGCCCCCATAGGGCGATTAGGGCGAGTAGCCCCTATAGGGCGAAAAGCCCCTATAGGGCTAACGGCCCCTAAGTACTAAGGCGGCCCCCGCAAGGTATATATAGAAAGAGATAAATAGGACCTCTATTCTCGCACTACTGAAGAGGCCCTTAATAGTGCGAGAAGTCGATGTCTTAAGGACAGCTATATAATCAAGATACGTGTTCAACCCTCTGACTCTTCGTCTAACGATCCCACCCTAAGCTCTCTGACACTCTTGCTCTTAGAGACTGGTAGTTGATGACCATCGGTACATGATAGAGGCGTTCTTGGAAAATCGAGAGCGGTACTTTACCCGGCCTCGGCGCGTCGAAGCTAGGTAGGGAGTAGGTGGTGGGAATTTCGACTATAGTTGGCGGCGCATTCAGAGGCGACCACGATAATGACAGCTGATTGCGCGGATGGCAGCCATTCGGTGACTTATGAAAAGAGCCTGTCACAAACAGAGCAGAAGAGCACGTGACTCGCAGGGGTGAAGCACCCCTATACGCCACCGTTGCTCAGGAGGAAGAGCGGAGTAAAGGGACTCCTCGGACGACCCTAAGCCTTTTCGGCTTACTAAGCCTATAGGAGAAAAGGTACACTTCCCGCACCCGGGAAGCTTACCTCCCTTAAGCTTTAAGTCTTGTCGTTGCTGTACGTAAAGGATACTTATTCCTACGGAATCTATCCATCCCTGAGTACTGCCTATCTTTAATAAGGCATCCTTGACAGAGCCCCTGGGAAATGGAAGGAGGAACGTGGCCTTGGCTAGGCCCTCGCTCAGCGTTCTCACGGCGTTTTCATATTGGTCTGTTTCGTGGGCAAAAAACACGGTGGTATATACCCTTGGCATAAGCTGGTCGACTGCAAGACCCATCATGATGTGAGTGCGGAATGTCGGCGGGATGGTCTCATAAGTGAAACGTTTCTCCTGTCCATCGTCTGATTCATTCTGGACGAGTGCCCATTCGAAGAGGAGCGCGGCAGGTTGTCTATTTTCTATGCTCCCGAACGACAGTGTTCGCCGGGACAAATCACGATCTGTCCGCACGGTTTCACTAACGTAAGGCGGAGTAGCGCAACAACGTGTGAACCTGTGGCTTTCGACTCTAGCAAAGCCTCCACAGCTTTATGGCTACTGCCCCTCTGGTTCACTGGCAGCGTATTACACATTGTCGATTTCGCGCGATCCGAAGGCGTGTGCTTATGCAGCAGAGCTGGCCACGTGTTATATCTAACTTTAGCGACTAGTCACCGTATGAAACTTTTTGAACTGCAGACTCCTTTCTCTCTTCCGCACTAGCGCACTTCATCAGGATTGGATCACAGGAGGTTTATTACGAGCGAGCTCACAGAATTAGGGAAGGAAAGAGTATGTTTTGTCAACTCAAACACACAATCTGGGAGTCGAGATGCCGCAAGCGATGACCGAGAAGACGGGCAGGGGAAACGTCCAAGTCTGAGATTTCGGTACTGTAGAGTTCAGCCACCGTGCGTACATCGGCCATGCCAAGGGCGCTCATCTCCGCATCGGTCTAGCTACGGTGCTCGTCGACGGTCCACGGCGGAAGTCGAGCAAGTCGAGCGTCTGAGCAGTTTTGTCTGCAGTACTTATGGGTGGAAGTTCTTATTGTTTACGGGCAAGGCCCGTAGTTGCTGCTGGTTGAATACATCTGAAGAGCTTGCCTTTGAAGGCCGTGAAGGGAACGTACGTCAGATCGCTGGATTGAGAGCGCCAGCGGAAGGGTATAGCATCTGGAGTTCAACCACAGTGCTAATAATCGGAATGAGAACGGCAGCTGAGTGGAGAGGAGCTCAAGGCATATTCTAATATCCTCTTGTCCAGCCCTGGATTGAGCTGAAGAATCCCGT
This sequence comes from Fonsecaea erecta, assembly GCF_001651985.1. Taxonomy (NCBI): domain Eukaryota; kingdom Fungi; phylum Ascomycota; class Eurotiomycetes; order Chaetothyriales; family Herpotrichiellaceae; genus Fonsecaea; species Fonsecaea erecta. Next base: position 27,629 of record NW_017387263.1, on the reverse strand, counting down.
CCAGCTTAGCCAATTCCTGCGCCCGCAAAGTGCGGTGAGTTCGATGACGCCTGTCAAGGGCACTTCAGCGGCCCATTCCCAGTCGGGAAACGTGTTCAAGGCATTAAAGTCAAGCATCGGAACCTGAAGGGCTGATGCATTGTGCGCCGAAGGTGTAGAAGATGACGCTGGCAAACTAATCGCAACAGTCAGATTTGAACCGGTAGCGTCTGGCACTGCCCCGAGGCTTACCAGTCGACTTCTCATGCGTAGACGGTTTCCCATCATAGTCCCATTTCTCTGACGAAATATAGCATCGCTGGTCCAGAGTTGCGTCAAGATGATCGCACATCTTGAATCTAGGTCGTTGTTCTCATATAATGGCCGTATAGCATGTGCTTTCGGCGTTTTCGAGGTCGATGTGAGTTCGAAGCTCGCTGCGCGTGGCCTTGAGGATGCTGTGGGATGCTACAATTATCATTCTGTGCAGCCATTGGGTTGAATGCAGGGCGAAATGGTCAGCGACATCGAGGCCATGGAGCATGTCAAGCATGTTGCAACACATATCGTACAGTTGGACTCGTCCAGCAGTTCGTGCCGAGTCAGGTCCCGCAAAGAAGTGGAAGGCTTTGATGGCCACGCCGGTGCATTTCTGGAAAAGAACATCTTGAGATCCCCAGTTCGATTTGTAGGACCTGAGACACCACTCGCTGGAGGAGAGTGGGGTCTTCAGCGAACCTGTAAGCTCCTATCACAACGATCGACCAGAAGAGAAAATGAGACCGCTCGTAGTGTTGCTCAGGTGCTATGGTGGGATCCAACAGCCCCGGAACGAAACGCTCCTTGTGTGCGAGGAAGATACTCGGTATAAGACAGCTGCCAGGGCGAAGCTGGAAGGGAAGGAGACATACAGCGCCAAACAATCAACCATTTTGCGTTGGACAATGTGGTCAGTTTTGAGGGATATCGGTGTTATCTGGAAGCCATTCATTTCTATTGGCGAAACGCCTTGTTGATCACTCGATAGTGTAAAGTCGTGGCCGGTGTGGCTTGATATATCTGAAACTTGGTCGCCACGGCTTGTTTGAGAGATGGATTGTGGTTGAGATACTGAAGGCGTCGCTTTCGCGTTTTGCGGGGAAGGAGTCCTTGCATGAGTGTCTGATTGACCTGAGGAGGATTTGTAGTCTTGTAACTGCTCTTGCAGCCTCGCGTTCTCTTGGACCAGCTGGGCTTTTCTGTTGCCCAAGTTAGAGATGAATTAGCATTATCAAGGCACGAAGACTTACGTCCTCCTCTGGCTTTTCTTGGCCCCACGAGACAGCTCACATGCAAGGTTCTACTTTCTGCACCTTGTGCATGGTTTCCGATAGCCTCCGCGAGCGCCGCGCTTGAGCTGACGAGGAATCAGATAAATTTTGGTCAAGTACGAGAGCCAATATGTGCGCACCTTCTGAATGCGACACTCGGAACATGATCGCACTCTCCCTAAGCCCTCAGCCATGTTTAGGTTCCACAATAGGTCACACCTCACCGTACGGACAGGTGCTCAGTTATTGAGGCTTGAGTTCGAGAGTTGCTGACTCTAGTGTCACCAGGCTGATGGTATTTCTTGCAATGCGTCAGTCTGTGAGCAGATCTGCCTGCCGCTCAACAACATTGAAGATAGCTTAAGAAATAGTGGGTAGAGTTTGGCTATGAATGGGAAGGAGTCATAGTAATTATTCGGGAATATCTACAGGTCTTGGCGGCCTCTAAACTCGCCGCCGGGTTCCGCCACCCAATGGCTCCGGGGGCGCGGAAACTATCGACACCGATCCTTAGGCTAAAAAGCTAGATCCATCGAGCAGTCGTCTCCGGCCGTATTTAGAGTTTGTATCGGAACTGGGGGTGATAGTAACACAGCTCTTCGAAAGTCCTGGCGTCACCTGGGTCTTGTTTCTCTCGCAAACTCCAGTCCTGTGCCATTTGATATCCCTTTTTGTTCTCTTTCTTCATCAAGAAATAGCAGACAGCTGCATAAAATGCACCTAACGGGTTGAGGCCCAGGGGAACGCCATGGCCTTTAAAGTGGCGTGGCGGGCTATCATAAATTTGAGTTGCTACGATGCTGTCGCCCTGGGTAAAGACTTGCGACACCGCCCAAGCAGTGCATCATTTGGTATTCAGCGGCGACAAAGCGCCGGGTCTTGGGACCCGTTTGGGACGGTGGCCTGCCGCTTTACTTAAGCATCCTGTGACCTGGCTCAACTCCGGCTCAGCCTCAACCTGAGCTGCTCAACCTGCTCAGGCAGCCGCTCACCCTCCTCAACCTTCTCATTAGTCGTGCTCAGTCCCGTTTCTGGGGCCCTCTGTCATTGGATACTCACGCCAGAGTTCTTAGGTATCTCTCTCTGAGGATGTGGAAAGTTTACACGACTATGCGCGAGGGTACAGTTTTGGGAACCCAAGGTTCGAAACTGGGACTCCTTGCAACGACGGTGGATGCAATCTCTCGCAACCCAAACCCTCCGTGCAAGACGGAGCGTGGTCCCTATGTTGCATTCGCTCTGGCGACCCTTTCTCCTGATAGCGACTCACGCGCTGTACACGTCGCGTCTCCCTATCATTCCGCCTGTCTGTCACCCGGGAAGCAGGGCTGTTACAATGACTGTTACAATACGCTTCCCGGCCGACAACACCCCATGGGGTGAACGGCCCCCAATACCAAGGCGGACCCCAATGCCAAGGCGGACCCCAATGCCAAGACGGACCCCAATGCCAAGGCGGACCCTAATACCAAGGCGGACCCCAATGCCAAGACGGACCCCAATACCAAGTCTACCCCTAATAGGTATATATAGAAAGAGATAAATAGGATCTCTATTCTCGCACTGCTAGAGAGACCCTTAATAGTGCGAGAAGTCGATATCTCAAGGATAGCTTTATAT
>NW_017387263.1:0-24567 GCF_001651985.1 Fonsecaea erecta | reverse complement strand
AGCTTTATATAATATAGATATATATTTAACTCTCTAACTCTTCGTCTAACGATCCCACCCCGAGACTCTCTGATAATTTATAATAGTTAAAATTTAAGAAGTCGCTTCCGTTAATACTAGTATACTTAGAGATAGTCCGCTAGACTATAGTAATTGTATTATATATACGCTCTAGTCTAGATTAGGGCGAGAGAATATAACTAGAGTAAGATAGCTATCTTTCGTATATTATTATCTAGTAGAGAGCGGGAGTCGCTAGTAATATTAGCTACCTTTAATAAGAGTTCTATTATCTCCTCTACTAGAAGTTCTTCTAAAGTTATATATTCAAAGATAATATACTTCTAATATTTAGTATTTCGCGATATTAGTACTATTACGCCCGATAAGCCGGGAGAGAAGTAGATATAGTAGTTAATATAGAGATTATCTATATTATCTAGTATTAATATCTATAATTATCGGATATTAGCTAGTTCTTATCGGTCTTTCTCCTACGAGAATATAGAGATTTAAAGTTAATAAGCGATATTAAGAAATCTATTCTTCGCTAAAGAGAGCGTATTAATATTAATCTAGAAAACTCTCTAGAGTCTAGCCGGAGTTAGTAGTATTAACTTAGAAAGATAATTAGAACGGATATAATCTATAATAATTAAATATATTTCGATAACTATAGGTTAATCTTACTCTTATCTTAGTTATCTAGACTTATAATAACTACGCGATATTAATTAGAGCGTAAGTTATTCTATATCGCCGCGTAAACTCTCTATTCTAAACTATTAAGAATTTCTATTCTCCCTATGAATAAGGTATTAGACGAGTGAGGTACTATCCAGTATATATTACTCTTATCCGGGTTTATTCCTAGATAGGTTAGGTATAAGATTAGTTAGATAATAATAGTGAACTTACTCGGTAGAGACCGACTGAGCTCTCTATTAAGCCGGATAAAAGCGTAGTCTTCTTCGCCGTAGATGGGAGATATAAAGGTTATCAGAGAGCCTTAGGGTGGGATCGTTAGACGAAGAGTCAGAGGGTTGAACACGTATCTTAATTTATATAAAGCTGTCCTTAAGATATCGACTTCTCGCACTGTTGAGGGTTTCTCCAGTAGTGCGAGAATAGAGGTCCTCTTTATCTCTTTCCTATATATACCTCGTGGGGCCGCCTTGGCATTTGGGGGCCGTTATCCCCATGGGGGTCAAGCGCCTGATGGGGGCCATTCGCCCCATGGGGTGTTGTCGGCCGGGAAGCGCATTGTAACAGTCATTGTAACAGCCCTACTTCCCGGGTGACAAAGGTACTAAAGATCCCGAATAAATAGTATATCTTATCCTCCTTCTTCTTAGTATTACATTTAATAGCCCACCGGAAACGCTCGTCCACACTAAATGAAGATAACGGCGTACCGCGGAGGGCCGTAAGCGGAATATCCGTAATTTCGTAGATCTACTATTCGAGAGTACCTCTACTGTCTAGTCGATATCCTTCTCGTGAAAAGAACTCGACCGATATCGGCGCTAAAAGCTCTTGAAGTGTCCAGCTCTATATGAACTATCTACTATTGCGAAACGCCCGCTCCCATATCCGTTCCGTATGGTCTTCACCGTTAGGGATTAACACGTCGGCTAGGTAGATATAGTACTTGACGGCATCGCGGTACTAGCGAAATATAGAGTTAATAAAAGCAGAGTATTCGGTATTATTTGCCTTATTAATATAGTATATATCCACCTAGAAGTATTCGAGCTTATCCTTCTTCGCTTACTCGCTATAAAACTAGATCTTTATATAACTAGCCTTATTTATAAAAGATTTCTATTTTAGATTATCGAAATTAATCTCGTCATTATCGTCTCCCCATATATACGAGAGGATCGCGTAGGGAGGGATATTATCTTGAAGGTCACCAGTTAGGCTGGGCTCACCCTAGTCGTCGAATTTCAGAAGCCGTATGGTGTCGGGTGCGCTCTGGCGGCACGTTATGAGTACATATACGGCCTAGATAAGCAGACCGTGCTTCCCATGGCTCAAAAAAGCTCGAGTTGTCGTTGTGACCCGTAAGGGGATACTACTCTAGTAGACTGACTGGGCGCAGAGCGGCAGTTGCGGTGATCGTAATGACGGCGAGGTGATGGCGAAGTTGGTTAGGAAGTAGGCGCGTTAAACGCTAGATAGTGATAGGCGGCTGGATGTCTTTGAAGATGTTTAATACTGGACTATGGCTAGCACTGACCCAGCGATTATATAGACGCATTGTGAAGAATGTCCGATCGGGCTGTAGGTGTATGTCCAGACGGGCGTATGTGGCCGGTGCAAGGCAGCGTGGCGACTGCGCAGAGAGCTGGCACGGGGATGAGGCTGAAACGTGTGGCGCGCCGGGAAAGATCAGTAAAATAGTGTAGGAACTGTCTTCAAATGATAGACTTTGCGGCTGTAGTCGCCTAAATCAGGTAGTAGTCCAATCTATAATCACTCACGAAATCTAATATTGAATTTAGGTTAGAGCTGACGAAGGTAGGTCCACCTGAATACCACCTTTTGGAAGTCAGTAATAAGGATGTCTGGATCGGACACTGTTCTGATTCCGCACTGGCTGGCGTTCGAACAGGTCAACGCTGAAACGATGAAGCTTAATAGCGTTTTCACAATTCCTGAGCTAGACAATTTGCCTCCCTTTGATCAAACCATATGCTATCCAAATACTCGATAAATGCCACTGCGTGTCTCGTGCACATTATTCCATGTTCGTACTCCGAAGTTACTTTGAGCGATCTTGTCCACTTATCCCCTTGCCATCGTAGAGGGGATTTTGAGGTGTTCCAATGGCACCAAGACAGAAGGGCGAGCGAAACAATCGCGATACTGCTCAATCCTTCGACTTGACCGATGCGCAGCTAGAGTCCGATCAATCAAAGGAAGCACGTTCACGATCGCGCGTCCCTCACCACAGAGCAAAGGTCACGATCCTCGCTAGTAACATATTTCCGGAAGAGTTTTCCCACGCGGCCGACCCTTTAAAGGGGCACGGTTATGTTATTGAGCGGATTCGAAAACGTCTGGCGCTCGCTAATCACCCAAATACTGTCGAACAGGAAGCTAAGGCTGTATTATCTCTCTGCTCTCGCTTGATGACTCAATATAATATTACGAATATAGATGTGGTGACGGAACGTCCAAATGGAGACGTTACGCCGCTTGATGGCGAGAGTATTGTCTCTATCAGTAATGCCACGGAGCGCAAACCTGGGTAAAGGCAAGGTCGGGTTCGTAATCTCGGCAAAGCTATGACCACCTTTTATGAATGCAGACGGTACGTGCAGAATGGATACTTAACGATTGACTGGCACTTCTACGGTATTCGTGCCAATACGGCTATAGCCGCCATCGCGTTTGAGATCGCATACAATAGGATATCGGAATGGGTATGCGTCCATAGGGGGAGAACGCCAGTCTTCAGTTACTGTTCCGGCGTCGCTGATGGCCTCTTGTCGATGGCTGTTAAGGAGAAGAAGTGGGAAATACATGAAGCTCGGAGGATAGAAAAAGAAATGTCGGCGGTAGGGGGCGGTGTAGGAAAGCTCTCTGAGGAGCGAAAATCGGTGAGTTCCGCTCGAAAAAAACGTGTGACCTAAAAGACTTATTGTGCAGTATAAGTAATTTTCTTCGAAACCTGTAAGTCTGCCCTTGATGAGGTGTTCGATGGAAATCAACACGAACTCTGATACGCATATTATACGTAGTGGACGCCCAGGTCCTTGGGATCGGAAAATCGACACGAAAACTGAAACAGAGTCCCGGCGGGATGTTGCCAATATGCTTAATTTTGAAATAGACTTCGACCACGAAATCAAGAGAGTCGCGTAACAAGGGCCGTTAGTCGTAACTTCTCGCGACCAACCCAGCGTGACTTCCCCAAATAATAGTAAGGTGGACAATAAGCTCATGCCGTGTTTGGCCACCATAAGCAGTGGCGTGCCGTGGATCTCGAAGATGCAGCTCGTCAAGTTCCGTCAAACGGCTGACCAAATTGCGGAACTATTCCTAAAGACGCATAATGTCGGACTCAAACTAGGCACAAAGAGAACGAGAATAACAGTGAAAGACTAGGAGGCGTATCAAAGTGGCAGGAAGGATAGCAAGAATATTGATGTTCGTCAGAAATTACTAGGGCCATATCGCTGTCTCCCTCCGCACCCCGATTAGGCACCAAAATTGAGGTGTTCGTGGCTAGTCTCGCTGGCGTGGCACCAGTGCCTCCTCGCGCGCCTTGATACCTAGATAGGATAGGCGGCGACGATATCACGGAGGAAACAGCGCTAAATCTCCGTGAAATCACGGAGCTTTAGCGCCTCCGTCTCCGTAGCCTAAGGGCTCCGTAAGTGGCCTGAAAAGGCCTAGTTGCCAAGTGGAATCTGTGTTCCTACGCGTTGAGGATTGTGCGGCGTGATAGTGGCCCTTTCAGTTTTGGCCTGTGGATTGTATAGAATGATGAATCAACGGCATGCCTCGGCCATAAAAGCCTACCCTGATAAACCAACTAACCCTACTCTTTTAAAGGCCTGGGCCCTGAGCTACCGCGAGCTCTTCCCTATACGCACCTATGACCAACAGGAGGAGATAGAGAGGAAGGTGGTGGTCCAACACTGCATCTCGAACGCCTTTAAGTTCCGTAACCTCAGTGTGAAAGTGTGGGAGGAAGATGTCCGTCTCTTTATCAACATCACTCATGAACAAGACCACAAACGCATTCGAGATTGGCTTAGTATACGGAGTAAATGAGTCACCTAGTGGAGGACCTTCCGCCTTATGGAGATGTAGAATCCATCGGGTACAGAACCTCGCAAAGATGAGTTCGCTCTAGTTATGGATGAGTAGTGTGATATCTATAAAGAGAAGGAAGATACTATAGCTCGAGATAAGAGGCAGAGGACGACGATAAAGACGTTAGCGAATGAATATCGATAGGAGCAGGCCGATAGATTCGCCACAAACTCGCTTCTTTTGAGGCAGGATAGACCGACTAACTCTTCTTTAGAGAGTGCTAACGACGACGAGATAGAGGAGGATAATGAGGAGGATGATCTTGAGGCTTTACTTGAGCTATTCGAAAACGAATCTGAGACAGTTAGCGTCTCAAACTTCGATGAGATTAATAACGACTACTATCTCTCTTAACGATTAGCGAGGACCGTTAATCGATGAGGCCGTAGATTAGCTATCGCTATCTCACGTAGTGCAAGCAGATCGGCATTAACTACTAGATCCTCTGCGAGAGTCAGAAAGACCGTCAAATAATCGTCCTTAACTATCAACTAGACTCTCGTGCAGACGGTTTAAGATATGGCCCAAAGTCTTAGAGAACTAGCGATATTAGGGTAATTAATATCGTCTAATCTAAACGTCTCAGATATAGAGAAAAGGATAAAGATTATGGAGAAAAAGCAGGACGATTTAAGTGGTAAGTTAGACCGGTTACTGGACCTATTAATACCTAAAGAGTAGTAGGCAAAAAATAGCATATTGAGATTTTGAAAACTACTATTAGAGAGCCTTGGGGTGGGATCGTTAGACGAAGAGTTAGAGGGTTGAACACGTATCTATATTGTATAAAGCTATCCTTAAGATATCGACTTCTCGCACTGTTAAGGGCCTCTCTAGCAGTGCGAGAATAGAGGTGTTATAATAGTTATTGTAATAGCCCTGCTTCCCGGGTGACAACTACGCTCTTATTCTGATATCGCGGAACGTGATAACATTTCTCCGGACCTTTCCTATTGGCTAATATTTAAAACGACTAACTATATATATACTAGCGGCGGAATATAGTTTATCCGCTCTAACACTATTGGTTAGAATTAACGTTACTCAAGTTCATAGACTCTAACTGAAAATTAACCCCGCTTATATATATTATCGCTCAATAACACTATAATTAACGCTAACGAGGTTATCTTAGATAGCCTCTTTAACGTGCTATATATTCCTCTAGCGATAGCGGTGCTATCTTTATCCTCTACGAGATCTAATTACCGCGCAAACAGATCAGAATATTAGTTAGAAGAATCGCTAATATTACCCAGCTACTAATAGGAGACTACGCTACCTTTATAGTTTATTCCAGTGCTAACTTCATCTAGAGATTCTTAAGCAGTCCGAAGTCGTGTTCCATCTCAATCCTCCTCTTAGATATCTCTCGATTAAACGCTCTCTACGTTTCGGTTATCTAGCTATGAGGAGGGTTTTTAAATGCGCCGATACAAATGGGAGAGCTATAATAAGTAGGATCCCCATACAAAAAAAGCTCTTTATTTTGAGGCACTCCATGATCACGCTATATCTTTCGAATCTAATCCTCAATTCCTGATCGTTTAAGTAACGCCTAATCGCCTTTAGAAGTAATAACGGGCCCTACGAACGAGGCGATTATTCTATCAGGTGTAACGATAGCCTAGAACTTCAGGCTATAGCACTTTTTATACCCGGTATAGCACACCTCTTGATCTCTTTCTGGCCTGGCTATCTCAACGATCGTTCCGTCTATCCAGCCCTAAATTCTATCCCCGCCTCCGTACTCTTTTATCGCCTATGCGAAGGTAAGGATTTTATCTCTTTATAGGTATCGCGATTCCTAGAAGAGCTTATATCGAAAGGTCCGAGTAAGGTGGGTTGTGATATCGTTAAAGATAATATACAGTTACTAAGGTGAACAACCGAAAAGGTCTGAGAGATTAATAAGGCGATTAGGCCACGCGAGACGAGTAAGGACGATAGATAGAGCCTTCACTGGCGATAGTCTATACCTATTACGGTACTTAACGGCGTCTAGTAATAGGAACGGTAGGATCGTCTCGATCTCTATCCTAGTAAAGCGTAGTCTGGTAAAGATCGCTTTATCGCTTAGATCGTTAAGGTTGAAGATGAATTAGTTAAACGGAATGAGTGGTCGAGATAGTCGCGACCGACGCACCTTCTTACGTTTCCTACGTCTTTTAGCTGTGGTTAAGTAGTTAGCGCGTCGTAGGAAACATCAATAGTAACGTTAAGTCCATACCTAGCGTTTCCTGATCAATCGCTGCCTGAACGATCAATGTCACGATCGCCACTGCCCCTGTGACAGCTATAGCCGCGGCCTACACCTTAGTGTTGAAGTCGACTGCCATTTGGCGCGTGTAGCTCTCTACACGTTAAATTACAAGGAATTATGTATGGTAGTGAAAGGTTAGGTCGTAGATTACACAAGTGTACAGCTAAGCCTCAAGCGAGGCACCTTACGCGATTAGGTGGCGCGAGGAGGACTCACGGAGGCTAGGCGCGGAGGGAGCGATATGGCCCTACTAGAGTGAGTGAAGGGTTATTGGACCGCGAACCCCCCGATCACCTAAGTCGTTAGGTGAATTGTTTTAGCTCCGTACGATAGCGAAAGTGATAAAAAGGTATTATTTCCCATGACAGTTGTGAGTGGTAGTCGGTATTGAACCCATAATGGTTGGACACTTCTTGAACTCAGGCTGAGATATAGCAATAGGTGGATTGGAGGTGCAAAAAGTGGTGCACTCTGTAAATCGTAGAAGTATCTACGCGGGGTCAATATGACACTGGGTAAATATGAGTCTGTAGCACACTGATAGAAATCTCGAGGAAGGGACTTATAATTTGTTGACCCGTCTCAAACCTCCGTATCAGATCTGAATTACCCGGAAGAATGCGACTGGCTGCTATTACTAAACCAGGATGACCTCCAGAAACTGTCACAAATATTTCTTCCCACGGAGGAACTCTCATTTGGAGCCTTTCCCGGATATGATCTCTGGATGTTGCCCAGACTGATCATTATATATAGTCTACGAAACCTCGCTAGGAAGCCTCCCTTTCTAGATCCCATTAAAGATCCGGGAGTCTGGACCCCTTCTGTCTCGGAAATACCATGGAGTGAGTGTACCTTAGACGTCATTGATGGTCCTCCCTACCGTCTGAATGACATATTTGCGGTAGCGAGGCACGCTTTTCTCTCTCTATCGTTTCCCGTAAGAGATCATCCCGATGATAGTAGAGCATTGTAAAAAGGCTGCGATGGCCGCTATGATGAATACGTTTTGTAGCCCGAGATTCAAAACCCACGGTGTCAGCCCGTAGCTGAGACCGAAGATCATGGTGTTCCGGATTAAGATGACGCTGATATAGCCTCTCTAGCTAGAGGGTACGAGCCGATGCAATAGTTAATACTTTCCTGGACCATGATCGAACTCGCACTAGTGATCAAAAACATGCTAAGAATGACTCCGACCCAGTGAACGCCATGGTAAGCGCCGACTCCCCAGAGGATAAAACCGCCCGGCAGAATGAAAATTGCAGGGACGAGGAGTCGGAGTCGGTATTCGCTTTCCAACAGTCCACTATTCTTTCGTGCCAATTGCATCGTATATTTGTTCCTATATATGCCTGTATATGCAGCGCCGACTAAGACACCGAGTAGGACCGCGATGTACGAGACTCCGACTATACTTGTTCGGAATCCGTAGATTTTCGTCAAGACTAACGAGGAAGTCGCATTAAGGAGACTATCCTATAGAAGACTCGAACCGTAAGAAAATCCACAGAAGGCCACTATAGGGAACGTAGCGTAGATGAGAGGTCTTATTATCATACTGATCAACCGATTTGGTTCTTGAACATCAGTCACCTGCTAGAGTCGCAATTTGCTGGCCTATATCTTCTTACTCGAATATTCAAGGTTCACGGCGTCGGTGGCATCCGCGGAAGTTCGACGATAATTTGTCTCTTCTATGAGAAGGGACAAAGAAGCGAGAACAAGGGCACACAAAATAGCACACCAATACTGTGAAGCTAATGTCAGCAAAAGGAGTCAAGCGTCACAGATGGAAATGAGGGTAATTTTGGGGCCTACCAGGACCTATCGCTATCCCTGTCCGTCGGCAATAAAACCACTGACAATCGGCGCGCTTGTACTGCTTCCCGAAAGCACCAGGCCGTATATGGTGATGTAAAACCCTCGCTTATGCACGAAATACTACCTCGCGACAATGGTTATCTTTAAAGGCACTTCTCCGGTCAGAGAGGAAGATTCACCGTACCAGGTCCGTCACCGAAACCCCACAAAGGCTCTCGATCGGAGCTCCGAAAAAGCCCTGCAAGACTTTGCTAGCAATCCAGGTGGACTTGGACGTGCAATGCGATGCCCAGATCATAGTAATTATTGTCCCTAGGGTGCTAGATAGGTAAACCGGTCGCTTTCCGTACTGTAAGGCCACTGGTTGCTAAAAAAGACACCCCCACCCGAATGAGAGGAACTGTGTGTTTATGACTTGTTAGTATTGAGCAGCGCCCCTCGAGGCTAGTGTTGATCAGTAAATACACCCCAACAATGGCCTAAAGGACAAGCACCCACCATGTATCCGGTTCCTTGATTGAGAGTGGACAAGTTTAGGTCTGTATGTGCCGAGATGTTCTCTAGGACAGAGTAAATTGCCGCTGACGAGATACCGATCGCTACGGTGTACCCGAGCATACAGGCTATTGCCAGCTGTTTACGCTTATCTGACCAGTTTAATGGATCATTAAGATCGTCCTTGAAAAGGTTAGCTCAGAATCGAAAAGTGATACGGTAACGGTGTAATCTCACCGAAGGTGGCGGAATAAGAATAATATCTTCGCGTCGACTACCGACATCCCCCGTGTAAAATGGTTGTTCTGTGTCGAGTACGCGAACCGTGCCTGGAATGTGTCTGGGTGAGGGACTTACAGTAGGTCCGCAAAAGTCACCGGACAGAGGCTGTTTTCCACCAAAACAGGTAGTTTTCAACAGACGATATCTCAATAACTTATTATGGCGACCCCTAGTTATTTGTATAGTAGAATATATTGGATTATCTTAGCTTTCTCTATATAGTAATTATATATCTAAAAGCGTAGTGTACGAAAGGTTATACTATATAAAAGAAAGTATTAGGTTAAGTCCTATAGAAAATTAGATTTTTTGTATGATATCTAAACTAACTGTTCCTTATATAGAAGATAACTTTTCGACTATCGCGCTTTCAGATATATAATTATGGAAAGCTTAGATAATATAGTATATTCTCCTATATAAATAACTAAGGGTCGCCATAATAAATTATTAAGATATCGTCTGTTGAAAACTACCTGTTCTGGTGGAAAACAGCCTCTGTCCGGTGACTTTTGCGGACCTACTGTATATCGGGGCTTCGTAGATGGTAGCCTGGCGGTGCTGCTGATCCGATCCGTAAAGCGAAAAGAACATCGTGAGAGTCGACCAGTCTGAACTTATAACTCAACTCGAGCTTTCCCACTTACCGTGTTATCTGTACTATTCGTTTGTATGAGCATCTACGAACGTTCGTGCGCAACGAACGCTCAGGGTATGACACCACTTTTGGTCGCATGTGCGTCTTCGTCCGCTGTTAACGCCGAAGTTATGCACAAGTACTCCGATTCAACATATTAAGACTCCATACTGGGCCCCTATTGCTTCTCAGTCGCAATAATTACGTTTGCGGTAGTAACATTAACTTAAGCCGTGGTGTCGGTAAGCACTAATTCATTGGCTGAGTTCGGCAACATAATAGTAACAAATCGTAGAATCCTTATTCTATCCGACAGTCTTGACGGCTACGATCCAACTGGCATAGCTATACCACAACTAATGCTGCGATACCTGGTCTAGACTGTAAACTAGTAACGTCTATCAGCAGCTTCCGTACCAATTTGACTTTCAAACGTAGTTTACAGAACTGTAAGTCCTGAAGACATTTCTCGTCGCTTCCATCTTGATATCCGCAGTAGCCGGCTACCCGCTTCATATTCAATGGAATGAGTAATGGTACTCGAACACGTCCTATATTTGTAATCAATGGACTGGCTTTAACCGAAAAGAAGTACGGAATCATCCTCGACTTGCCAGCCTTAAAATGCAGTACGTATATGAATCTACTTTTGAGTTCAAATGTCTAGCGATTATTCGTAGAAACAGCCCGAGGAGTCACAGTCTTGTTGGGAAATGCTGGCTTGGAGGGCCGTTTGACGGGGCTTGCTCAGATGCGACCCAATTTCGTTTCCTCACATGCACAGGAGTAAACGGTCTACGGAAGCATCAGACGTAAGGCACCTGCTCGTACTTAGTCTGGTCCCATAGGGGTGAATATCGCCCTGCCTTTTGGTTTGCGGAATTGTTTTCGTCGTATCTGTATTATTACCTAGGAGAGACTAGACAAAGATAAGCTGAGGGTGCTTTATTTTCTCACTTATAGAGGAAATATACATATGCTTCTCTTTTAGGTTTAGTATGCTCTATTTCCTCACTTGCGGAGGAAATATACCTCTGCTTTCTCTTTTAGGTTTAGTGCGCGCCACTTCCTCGCCCGTGGAGGAAATATACATATGCTTTCTCTTTCAGGTTTAATGTGTAGTGTTTTTCTCATTTGGAAGAAAATATATCTATAATTTCACCTTTCTTAGGTTTCAGCCTCTAGAGATAGTGTCTCGCTTCCTCGGTTTAAGGACGATAGCTGCACATATTATAGACCTAAGCTAGCTCAGCTGGTACGGAGTATCCTTAGAAACTGGCTTCGTGCCTGATCTTGTCACGGCTTCCTCTCTCCCTCCACATTTTGCCCCTGTGGAGGGGCTGACATCCGATCCTCCGTTGGTAGAAGCCATCTCCTCTTTGAAATTGCGAGAGAAGGTATATGCCCTTCCACAGTATCAATTGGAAGATTATACCCGACTATCACTGTCGGAGAAGCGACGATTGTTAGTTATTCTGACATTTGTCGCCCACGGATATGTATAGGGTAACGGCAACGACCTAATCATAAGCCGGCTCCCCGAATCGATCGCTATTCCCTTAGAGCATTTAAGCAAAGATCTAGGTATCGCCCCGTTAGGAACGTACACCTCCACAGTTCTTTGGAATTCTCGACTGAAGAATGACGCGGAAAATTGGTCTTTAGACAATATGTCGATTGATTTGACATTTACCGGCATCTGGGATGAGATTTGGTTCTACCAAATTAGGTGTGACTTCCTGTCCTCAGAATCGCAGACGGTGTACGGCTAACCCGATCTGGTAGCGTATGTATTGAAGCGACTGGGGGTAAGGCACTGT
Source organism: Fonsecaea erecta (assembly GCF_001651985.1). Classification (NCBI taxonomy): domain Eukaryota; kingdom Fungi; phylum Ascomycota; class Eurotiomycetes; order Chaetothyriales; family Herpotrichiellaceae; genus Fonsecaea; species Fonsecaea erecta. The sequence goes on along the minus strand of NW_017387263.1, from coordinate 12,416 downwards.
CGAGCCTTCTACTTATCTTGCTTGAAACTCGACGAGAGTACCCAGATGTCACCCGGGCTTCCCGGCCGACAACACCCCATGGGGCGAGTGGCCCCCATCAGGCGTATAGCCCCCATAGGGCGATTAGGGCGAGTAGCCCCTATAGGGCGAATAGCCCCTATAGGGCTAACGGCCCCTAAGTACTAAGGCGGCCCCTATAAGGTACATATAGAAAGAGATAAATAGGACCTCTATTCTCGCACTACTAGAGGAGCCCTCAATAGTGCGAGAAGTCGATATCTTAAGGATAGCTTTATATAATCAAGATACGTGTTGAAACCCCCTGACTCTCCGTCTAACGATCCCACCCTAAAGCTCTCTGACATAGATACTCTATCTCTCGAAGAGCTAACGATCGATACCTTACAAGGTCAGCTTCGAGAGACAGATAGTAGCAGGTAGGAGCATATATATCTCGGGCTGAATGATGAGTCGAGAGTTCTCCGGATAGGGTACTGGTCGCACGGGTAGTAGTATCCATCTCGGATAGTCGAGTCCATAAACATCTTCAAATATCATAAGTGATTATCCACGATAGTTGGCGGCTTACAGTTGTTTTGGAAGGGAAAGCTGATCTTCCTACGGTGGGCGCCAATACTTGATGAGCATATCGTATGTCATTGACTTAGCGTCGACGCTAGGGATCCCGGAAGGTGCACTGGAATGTTCCATCTATCCCGGAGAACTTGTTTACTGGGTTGGTCTCCGTCTCGCTAGCTTCTTTCTTTCCTTTTTGTCCTCTTTCAACGCATCCTGGAAGCGGGAGGCGAGAGCTCTGAAGCTGCGAGCGATAAACAACCCCGATAAGTCCTTCTGGAGACCTCTAAGGTAGCGGTTAGATTCGCTATGATCAAATACCCGCATAATAGCTGTCAGGGGGGTTGTCTTTCGTTCCGGCTCCAAATGTCGGCCTCGGGCTATTGTTGCGAAATCACGCAAAACCACACCGCATCCAACGGCCGACGCAAGATCATCCAGGGAAGGATCTCGTAGCGATGGGTACTATCTCTGAAGGGTGGTCGTCCCGCAGGCGAGTGTGGTTAGAGCCGCTATCGACGTGTCACCACTGCAAAATATACCCCAGGAGCTCTGGTCTGCGAGCAACTCGCCTATAAAAAGGCGTAGATATCGTAGTCGAAGGGAATCCAAATCTACAACATTCACTATCTTACCTCTAAGGAGTATCTCGGCTTCTAGTAAGAGAATGATATTAGAGTTTTGGCCGTCGTTTTTGAGGATCTATCCACTATTAGAATCGTCATTAAACAACCGGGCTTTGTCTTACCTCTTTGTACCGAACCTTCCAAACATTATTTACGAGGATTGCTCTGGCGATTAGGGATACTATATCTTTATATGGCTTATTATCGTGAATTATCATAACATAATCTAACCTATTCACGCTCAATAGAAAAGAGTGATTCCCTTGACGTATCGGGAAGAGTATTGTCGTCTCAGAAGCCCAGTTAGTTTCCAGTAGGATATGGCAAAGACAATTAGATTTCCTATGCGTACGTCGTTTCGTCCTAGTGCTAAGATGTGGAGCATTTCTAGTATCGCATTGTCGCCGAGTAATCTTGATAGTCTGAATGTGTCCAATACGCTTTCTACGTCGAAGACGATATCGTCAGACTTCCACAGCAAACGACCTCTGTGTCTGAGACCAAGGGCGATAAGGGCATCGATTTCCTGGATGAGCGTGATGGATCTGGACGTGGATTCCGTTTTACGGGTAGCTCGGAGGACGGCTGGTGGCGTCGCACACGGAGAGTGCTGCGCAGAGCCCGTCGGCTTAGTTATCCCAGAATACCCTAATGAGCTCATGTCGTCTCCTAAACCCTCTGAGGCGTCTCTACGACTGCGAGGCACAGACGCCGAGAGGATACCTACCGTCCTGGATCCCGGAGCGTCCACTGCCGTCACAGTCGGTTGAGATGCCTTTGCACTGGAGGCTATTGTGTCCAGCGGAATATGGAATCCGGGGCTGGTAGGTGGATAGAGATCGTAGTCGCCAATGTTCCCCAAATCTCTATACCAGCTTAAAAGATCTTATTGACCGATAGGATCGCGAAGCAATACTCTAAGGTTAGGGTCACCATCCGACGTGCCAACGGGTGTCTAAGGAAAGCTATCGAGAACAAAAGTGTCCGCAGGAAGTGTGGGACTACTTGGTTCTATTCTTAGTTTTCTGTGTGACCAGAAAATCTCTATCTAAATAGTGGCACGCTAACTCGCTAGCGCGTCTTATGACAGTTAGTGATACAGTATTACCTATCGACTAACCTTCCCTATAGGGTTAGGGTAATACCCCCCTATATAAGGTATAAGTGCCACAAGACCTACAGAATCTACGTTAGTAGTCTATACGAGTATATATCGTCGGATAGTATTTATAGTCAAATTAACTAGATAGAGCTATAAGTAAATATTAACTTTTAATAAAATATCCTAATAACTAGACCTTAGATAGTGTCTAATTCTCTAGTCACTCCTAGTCTATTCTGACCACTTCTGGCTAATCCTATCCTCGCGATCTGATTTTTTATTAGGACGCGTTCGTAACTCGCTCTAGAGTCGTTATTCTAATTATCTCTCTAAACTTCTCAAATATAACTAGACTTAATAGCTTAGTTAGTCTATCTATAGCTATTTTAGTATAAACGAGAATACTACTATTTTATCTACGATCTTTTTATACGTATAGTGGTACTAGAATTCGATATATCTTATCCTCCCGTATATAGATAGTATTTCTACTATCGCTAGTGCCGTCTAGTTATCTCCGTAAATAGTTATTACCGTAGCGTTTTTATAACCTAGTTCGTTAATAAACTACCTTAAATAAATAGTCTTCTTTATTATATTATATTATTTAATATATTCGGCCTCTATCGAAGATATTATAGTCGTCCGCTATTTCCTTAATAACTATATAATCGGTCCGTTTATAAGTGTAAATAGATAGCCTAAGGTTAACTTTATATTAATCGAATATTTATCTCTCTAATTACTATCTAAATAATCTACGATCTCGTCGTACTTTACGTCTTTTTATATAAAATACTCTAGGACTTCGTTTCTATTAGATATCTAAGTAAGTAACTTATATATTTAATCGCCGTATTAGACGAATTAGCGTTAAACTACGCGATTTTTAAGTAAGTATAGGTAATATCTAGCCTAGTCTAATTCGCTAGTTATACTATAGAATTATTTATTTCCTAAAAACGCTTTAATACCGTCTATAGGTATTAATCCTTATAAGGTCGTAACACTATCTTATCGTTAAACGGAGTCCTAACGGATCTATTATCCTAATAACCGAATCGTTCTAGGATTATATTATAATAGTCTTATTAATAAATAAAGATCTTATCTAGTAGATATAGGACTTAAATCCTAACGAATATCTATAAATCTCTAAGATCTCTTAGCTTATAGAACGCTAATAGCTCTATCTTTACCGTCTCGATAGCTTATTTATTCTATATAAATAAAGCGAGATTATTTATATAAAGAATAATTATAATACTCTAAGTATTAATAAATATAGATTAATCTCCCTAATATCTATAAAAGTCTATCTTTTTTAGCTTATACGAGATATCTAGTTATTATTCCTATAGCGACTAATATAATCCGAATAACGCTTTTAGAAGTAAATAATAGATATCTTTTTCGCTAAAGTCTATTAGATAATATATATAAATAGTCTCTATAAGACTAGAATTAAGAAAAGCGTTAATTATATCTAATTACGTAGATTTAAGACTCTTAATATAAGCGATTATAAGAAGTAAATAAATTAATCCTAATCTAGTAGTTAACGCGTAGATCTCGTAATAATTAACGTCGCGAATCTATTTATTCTTATAAATAACTTAATATATCTTAAATTAATCTAGTTTCTTAACTAGTATCTAATAGTTTATAAGAATATTTACTCCCGGCTTAATAGTTATAACTATCTATATATTATTATTAAGATAGGTCTAATATTACTATTTAATAGTATACTTCTAACGGTCACGATCTAAATCTTTTATAGTCTAACTATAGGATATAATCTTATATCTAGTAATAGTCGCCGCGTTAAGATATATTATAATAGTATTAGCTATTATCTATTCTATCGTTTCTTTAGCCTTTAACGATAGCTTTATTATTCTACTACTACGATAAGACGTAGATAGCTAAGCTTATTATTTAACTATTAATAACTTAATCTATTATTAAGAGATAGTATTATTATCTTATATTAGATTAATAATTACTTATTATTATTCTATATGAGATTATAGTAAATCTAGTGATTTCTTATATATAAAACCCGAATAGTCGACTAACGGCGTATTCTAGATATTCTTATTACTATCGAATTCGTTTATCGTCTTAACTAGTATAAGATAGCGATATTAGTCCTTATCGAAGACTATATCTTTTGATTGAAATATCTTACGATTAATAGGATCGTATATCTAATAGATTAAAGGCGAATTACTATAATTAAGTATAATATAAGCCTTAGATCTATTAGCGAATTTACTCTAGCGCTTCTCTTTCGATATATAAATATAAATACGAGATCTAATAATTCGTAGATAACTTAGATTAGATCGTTTACTAGTAAAACGCTCGAATAGTATAATCTAATTAATCGATCGATTAGGACTATAATTATATAAATAGATAGCGATTTAAACTAGATTCTTCTAGAGAAGCTCTAATAATCCTAAGTCTTTCCTTATAGATCTTATCTTACTTATAAGTATTCGGTTAAGATACTCCGCGACTCTATTTAACTTAGAACTATAGAGTATTATTAACTTCTAATAGATCTTTATCTCTCTAAGATATTTAAGTAAGATAGAATCTTTAAACTTACTACCGTTATTAATACGAATAAAAGCTATAGATATATCTATATTCGCTATAATAGTAATAAAATATCTTATCTAAAGCTCCGCCTAAGACTTATTCTTTAAAAAGTAAAGAACTACTTATCTAGAATAGTCGTCCGTAATAGTTATTATATATTTAGATCTATTAATCGATATAAGTATAATTAATCTAGTTAAGTCGATATAAATTAATTAATATAATCTAATAAATAAACTACTTATTTTTCCCTTTTATAGTATATAAGGTTAGTTAGCTAGAATATAATCCTTATAGAGTTTACTAAATAAATCTATAAATTTAATACCGTTAGCTATCGTTTTTAATTAATTAAGATAGTTAGGCGATAAGTAATCTATTTATTAATACTATAATCTAGTCGTTTTACTATCTCGTACCGAAAGTATTATAATCGAATTCTCTCGATAAAGATTAATTAGAGACGAGATATTATCTTTTATACTTAATAGATAATAATAACCTTTCTTTTATATACTTATAACTCTCTTATTACTCTTATAGAGTCTAGTATTTATAAGCTTAGGAATACTCTTAAGAATAGTAGATATTCCTTATTCCTTAAGTATATAAATACTTAATAGATTGACTCCTAAAACTAGGAAATACTAGATCTTATTAAACTAAATAGGTACTATAATGCCGTCGCGATTATAATCTAAGATAATATCGCTATAGTTCTCTACCTTAATCTCGCTATAATCTACTAATCTTACTATTATTAATATCTAATAAAAGTTAATATAGTTTATCCTTATATAGTTATATAATAAGATATACTACTATTAATTAGAAAGNAGAACTCGCAGTACTTCTGAGATAATTAAGTATCTTAGGCGTTAACTAGTCTACGATAGAGATATTAGTACTACTCTTATTATTCCTAGACTTCGATTTACTCGATTCGTTATTATTAACACGATTAAGATTCGATTTGTAATTTCTTTATTTATAATCGTTTATCTTATATATTCGATAGGCCTATTTCTCTAAGTCCTTATTCTTATTTTAATCTTTATTATTATTAGTATTCTTATTTTATTTATTTATTTAGTTTTAGTCTTAGTCTAGCTCTAAGTCTTAAAGATATTCGCTTAATTCGATTAACTATTACTAGTAGTTTAAGTATCCTTTCTTATATCGTATTAGAAGATCTTCTAAATAGCGTTATTAAAGACTACTATATTTATAGATATATTAAGAATCTATAATACTACTAATTTATAGTCTTTATCTAATCTCTTTAGGAAGACTAATATCTAAAAGTCGTTATTAAACTAATATCTTAATATATTAAAGCTAGACCGATTCGCCCTTAATTTATTTATATATCACTCTAGAGTATTAAACTATTTAAGTAAGTAATTATTAACTAGAATTATCTATTAATAGATCGCTATAAGACTATATTACTTATAAGTCTATTTAAGCTTTATAAGTATATCTCTTATAGTCTTTTTATATACGATTAATAGCTTAATATAATTCGCGTAGAGATTATAGATAATACTCTATATCTTTAAGTTTATAACTTCTTATTTCTCGAACTTCTTATCTTCTAACGCTCGCTATTTTCTATAATAAGCTATTAATATATTCTCTAAAAAATCTTCTTTTAGTCGAGTCTCCTTAGTCGCTAACTAATCTACTATTCTAGCCGCTCGTTTCTTTACGTTTAGAGTATAAGAATCGATAACTAGAGGACGAGATACTATACTATAGTACTCTTATACCTATAGTTCTATCTTATATATTAATAGCTATATTATATAGTTAGTTTTACTCTATAAAATTAGGCGATTTTTGTTTCTATTCTAGAACTCTTACTCCCCTATTTTAACTATTATTCTACCTTTTCTATAGCGTTATAGAGCCGTTCGGCTCGGTACGATATTAGAGTAGAAAAGGTTTCGTCCGATTCGATAATCGATTTAGCGCTCGACTAGTGATTAATTTAACTAGGTTAGAATAGTTATATACCCCGCGATATTAGTCTATCTAGAAATTAATAGATAAATAGGTAGATTCGTGATAGAATTACCCTTAGTAAAAGGGTCGCGATTTATATTATCTTCGTTATCTATAAGGTTCCGTTTAGGACCTCCTCGTCGTATAACTATAAACCCGCTATAAACGAAGGATAGGTTATTCCTACTAGATAGCTAGGAAAGGATAATCTAGAATAAACTAAACGATAAAGTAGCGACGCGTAATCAAGCGTTTAGGCGCTTATAACCTATAGGACTACTTAGTTCTATTCTTAGTTTTCTATATAACTAGAAAATCTCTATCTAAATAGTGGTACGCTAACTCACTAGCGCGTCTTGTAGTAGTTAGTGGTGTAGTGTTACCCATCGGCTAACCTTCCCCATAGGGTTAGGGTAACAGGAAGGTGGTCAAACGGGCTATTTGGACTCGGTACGCTAGCTCGGACACGGGTGCCTAGTTGATCATCCTCATCTTCTCCTCTAGGGCGATCGCCGCCAACTGGGACTATAGCAGTGCTGGCTTCTTCACCGAGGACTTCCGGGCACACTATTCGCGACGCCGCGCCTACCGTCGCGTCCATAAGGTAGGGATTGGGTCAAGAACTGTACAAAACGAGTAATGCTATGGCCGCTACGTCTTTATCTTCGATTATTTTATAATTGTTTGCGGGGGTGAAATTATGTCCAGCCTCCTGGTAAGGCGCTTCCTCTATGCTGTGGAAGGGGTGCATATCGAATTGAACCGGGTTGTAACCTTGGGGTGGAAAAATCTCTGGATTGTTTAGTGGCGGTGACTGGGAGTGCTCTCGGACAGTATCGTTCGCCCTCAAGGGGAGATCCAGTGCCCACGCAGTGCCAACGCAACGGCATCCATAGAGTGGCGGTGGGGACCAGTCCGACTCACAGCAACTCACCATTTCGGATAGATTAGCCCCTGTTTTCCAAGTAAAGTAGTAGGTATTTTCTTCCATTTTGACAGCTTCTCCCGAAAACTGTACAAACATACTAAAGCCTGTCCCCCATCTGGTCAATTCGGAAGGGGGGAGATCAAGCTGGCGGGGTGGACAAACTGGCCATAACGCGGCAGTTCCTACACTTCCTGTGCAAGTAGGGCTTCCAAACTGGCTGTGTGTTATGGAGAGATAACCACTCAAACGATAGGACTTCCATACCACAAGATGTTGACAGAGTGTAGATCCGAAGGCTTTTTACCCATACTCGTGAAAGATTCAGTGTCGTTGAAATACGCATAAGAGGAGTGAATGCGGCCTCCGTCTTCCCGATGGACTAGAGGCTTATGGTTGATAGTGAGGGGAGTGTTAGGAAGCCCGAGGGTAGTTCGGAGGCGAATATCGCGGAGAGTGTAAGTGACATATCGGAGGCATTCTAGTCGTGGTCGGGCGTGTCGTGCCAGAGCCTTTTCCACCGCGGTGGCTAGGTCTGGCCAGTTCGACAGTACCCTGACCTGGGGAAACGACAGCGGTGTCTAATATCTGGTTCGGATTTCATAATCCTCCAGCCTGAATCGCCCATTTTTCGAATTGATTCGTTGACCATAGCCGGTATTAGGTCGAACATAATGGTCTTTCGGGCACCATCGATAGGTGTGATCGATTCGCGATTTGCTGTAGTCTCGCCCGGATTCCCAAGGAATCCAGGTCGACGGATAGGTAAGAGCTAGCAAAGAAGATACTATCGGACCTTCTGTCTGTGTCGCCGACGAGTGGCCCGCTATCCTTAGCATCAACTACAAACTCGAGAAAAGGGTGTGAGCGGTTTCTTCCTCGGTCGGATAGGAAGTATATGAGCTCTCCTTGTCCCCGATCCGCCTTGGCCAAAGACGAAAGGTGAACAGTTCTTTTTTCTTCGGCTTGGTTTTCCCGATCCAATATGGGATCGAAGTCCATCTTTGGGCTGTTGCCTCCCTCCCTCCCTCGGGCCGTCGACCTTACCCCTGTCACAGTAATACCGACACACTTGACAAGTGCTAACGGGAAGGATAATAATGCAGTGGTAGAGGAATCGACGTCGCCAGTTAGCGTTGTTCTAGTGAGGTCCGTAACCGGTGGAACCCACTATGGCCTTATGCCGTACTAAGCAACTTAATAATATATCCTACTCTATCCTCGATATATAATAATCCGGTATGCTAAGCGCCGAAGTATATCCTATCGACTATCTCTTCGTTCACGAGATCGAGACTGGATATCGACTATAGAGCGGAGCTAATACCGTTCATTAGTGAAGCGAAGCCTAACTACGTCTACGAAGCTGGTGACTATTCTGAAGACGTTGCACAGAAGCCGAGATCCACAATTTTGTTCAGGATGCAAGCTCCGCGAGTTTTAGAAGGAAGAGAAGTGGTGGGGAGGGCATCGATTGTACTCGAAGTATTTATGCCCACCCTGCTCTCGCGATAAACGGTGCCGGTTTCAATGCATATATAAACGCCTCCGGCGCATTAGCGCTAAGCTAGTTTACCCGCGCCATCCTCTTTATGATGCCGCGAGGTCGATGACGAAACCTTAGTATGGGCGAGGTCGTTCTGTTTGGTAAGGTTCTGCCTCGAGAGATATCCCGTGCCAGAGCACTAATATGTGTCTCTCAAGCACGAATCGCGAAACACGTAGCCGGCCGCGCTTAGAAATCATCCACCCTCGGTTAACTCCACGGCCCTACCATACTAAGTTTTAAGCTAGATTTCCACCTCATAACGAAGCGTATACTGAGCAAGTACGACACTGTGTTCGACCTTCGGCGGCGGAATATCCGGAATGGCTCGTTATTCTTATCAGGTACTTTCGAGCGTCGTGTCCAATGAGGGTTCGACGACGCAGTTCGAGATCTTAGCGTCGAATAATAGCGCGGCAGTCGCCACCAATTAATCTCGCACGTCCGTTTCCTCCGCGTATCTCTAGGTCTGCTCTAAGTGGGGTAATTAGAAAATCTTTCACTAGTAGCGTCTCCGCCATCCGTGAGGTAAATTAGAGCTAGGACAATCAGCAGATAGTGAGCCATTTCTCGAATTTTAGCGTCGATTATACTCAAAAGTCCGGGCGGTGCCTTAATCGTAGGAATTTCTCAACGGTTATCGGCAGTCGTCGGCGTTTTTAGCCGTAAATAACTAAAATAATACCTCCCTAAGTTAGTAGGAATCATACCTCGACCCGAGACGCGTAGGCTTCAGACGATAATGCCCGATTCCCCAACTAAATAGCCCCTCTATCAAACGAATGAGATCCCCCCGGACCGATAGTCTACTCCAACTTCTTAAGGAGCTTACCGAATGTACCAAAAGGGATTGACAATTGAGAGGAACTGACTATCACGGCCGTAAGCACAGACAAGACCAGATCTAACTAGATCTAGTCAGATCTGTCCCGACTCGACGACACGTCCCATACCGGTCAACACCGCGCTAAATAAAGACGAACCGTAACGGGCCGACATTATCCCGGACGAGATACGAGATAAGCGTATATCTCTAATTGGTTATATAGGAAGAACGGCTTGATATACTAGGGCCTTAGTAGGGGTAGCCGCTATATAAAAGTATAGCGCCGTACCCTTTCCTTCCTTCCTTCCTTTCTTCTTTCTCTCAGTTTAGTCTCTCGTTATATAGGAATACACATCCTTAGAGTCTTCTCCATCTCATATGTGCCCTACCGTCACACTGACTGTCAGAGAGCCTTGGGGTGGGATCGTTAGACGGAGAGTCAGAGGGTTGAACACGTATCTATATTGTATAAAGCTATCCTTGAGACATCGACTTCTCGCACTGTTGAGGGTCTCTCCAGCAGTGCGAGAATAGAGGTTCTATTTATCTCTTTCTGTGTATACCTATTGGGGGTAGACTTGGCATTGGGGTCCGTCTTGGCGTTGGGGTCCGCATTAGTATTGGGGTCCGCCTTGGCATTGGGGTCCGTCTTGGCATTGGGGTCCGCCTTGGCATTGGGGGCCGTTCACCCCATGGGGTGTTGTCGGCCGGGAAGCGTATTGTAACAGTCATTGTAACAGCCCTGCTTCCCGGGTGACACTGACTACCGTGGCGAATACTTTCTGTTCGACGAAACCTTACGCTTATAGATAACGACGGTATATATCACAAACGCAGTAGAAGAGTACGTGACTCGCATAGGAGAAGCATCCCTATACGCTACCGTAGCTCAAGTGGAAGAGCGGAGTAAAGGGACTACTAGGACGGCCCTAAGCTAATTAGACTTACTAAGCTTATAGGAGAAAAGGTACGCTTTCTATATACGGGAAGCTTTCTTCTCTTAAGCTTTAAGTCTTATTAATACGATACGTAAAGGATACTTATTACTACGGATTCTATCTATCGCTAAGTACTATCTATCTTTAATAAGATATTCTTAATATTCTTAAAGCTTCTCTTAAGATCGGACGGACTAGCGATAAATAGGGGATATAATAGCTTCTTATATATAATTAGTAGGCGAATCGAGTACTACTATCGGATAGAATCGATAGGATTAAGAAGACTAAATTCTCGCCGAGAACGAGAAAGAGAAGTAATATCTTCCCTATTATAAAGTAAGCGACTTATATACGCCTTCTATATCTATTAATATTAAAGAAGCGGAATTAATCGCCCGATATAAGAAGACTAAGAGAAAAGTAGCTAATAAACGCCGAAGAGAGGAACTTAAAGTAATAGAGGATAAGCTCGAGAGAAGAGAACTTACTCGATTTATAGAGGTTATAGATATAACGCTATCGAACTATAAGCGACTCCTTAGCTCTATAATTATAGAAGACTTAGATATTTCGAAGTATATTAAGCTAACTCTACTTCTAAGATTCGACGGAAAGTTAATAGAGAGTCTCCGCCGGTACGACTTAAGATAGAAAAAGCTCTTTTAGATAATACCGGAGATTATAGAGAATAATTATACGTCGCGTATATTACTCGCGATTATCTTTCTAGATAATAGGATAGATAACGCCTAAACGCGCTCGTATAATAAATTCAAAACCTAGAATAACTATATTACGTTCCTTAAGAGTATTATTATAAATCCTATAACTTATAAGAGTAAAGTACTTATTAGACTAGTATCGATAAAGTAATAGTCTAATTAATCAGCGAGAGACTTACTACGCTATATCGAAAATATTAAAATAGATATTCTACCTATAATAGAGGATAAACGCGTAGTCTAGATACTACTAAATATACTCTCGCTTGAGATTCGCGCGCTTATTATATATAAGAATAAAGAGATTATATTAAGAGTATAAATCCTTACTGTCACCCGGGAAGTAGGGCTGTTACAATGACTGTTACAATACGCTTCCCGGCCGACAACACCCCATAGGGTGAACGGCCCCTAATGCCAAGGCGGACCCCAATGCCAAGACGGACCCCAATGCCAAGTCTATCCCCAATAGGTATACGCAGAAAGAGATAAATAGGACCTCTATTCTCGCACTGCTAGAGAGACCCTTAAC